>NC_037668.1:92291105-92466349 GCF_003255815.1 Theropithecus gelada | reverse complement strand
TAGAGACGGGGTTTCACCGTGTTAGCCAGGATGGTCTCGATCTCCTGACCTCGTGATCCGCCCGTCTCGGCCTCCCAAAGTGCTGGGATTACAGGCTTGAGCCACCGCGCCCGGCCCATGATTTCTTTGATGACAAAAATCCCTGGTATGAAATGTACACTGTGGATTGTTACCTTAATTTATGATTGAATTAGAGATCAATTAAAATAAAGATCTAATTTATTTAACATCCAAATGGATGAATCTCTTAATTCTATCTGTGAACTCCTTAGGAGGGTATGAGGTCTGTCTCTAAGGGACAGAATTAGAAATCTACTTACAAAGGAGGTTTCACTGTAAGGACAGTCTCTGTGGTGATCACTATTAAGTCACATTTCTAAGCAGCTACATGTAGGTGGGGAAGGAAGATCTAGATAGTCATTATTTCCAAAGTCAATATGGTCTCTATTTTATATTAACAAAAATTTATATTAACAAAAGTTCACAGCAGCTCAAAAAAGTTCAAACTACTTTAAAAAATTAAAATATTGAAGGTCTATGATGCCTGGATGAAAAAACTGATAAGATATGGTGCTGCCAGCCCACTTCTCCTTCTTTAAACCTTTACCAACGAAAAATTCCTAGGGTGCCAAGCAGATGATAACAAGTAAAGAGGGAGATGAAATTTAGATAAAAATAACAGTAAGAGACCAGGTAGCATTCTAGATATTTTGTTTTTATATTTTTGAAATCTTGTAACAATTCATTTTATAAAGTCAATATAATTACTGTCATTTTACAAAGCAGAAAACTGAAGCTGAGACAGGTGAAGCAACGTACCTATGTCCACACAGTTATTATAACTAGAGGAGGCAAATTCTGACCAATGGATCTAGTAAGTCACCTTGCTTTTTCCCCCTCCTTCTTGCCTTATCAAATACTTATTGAGTCCTGGCTATGTGTAAGGCACAGTGCCGGGATCATGCCCTCTGCTTTTGGGTCTAGAACACTTTCTACTAAACCAAGGGAAGATTCTTGGCATGCAGCAGTGAGAACACAGATGAGGGTACCTGACAGAGAGGTGCTCTTAGATCCGACCTCCAGTGCCTACCACCATTCCAAGATGCTCTTGCCCAGAGCATCCCAATATTTAAGGCTCTCGAATACAGGTTCTATTTGATCTCTACACTATAAAATACTGACAAAGTAATATTATAAAATGGAAGGAAACAGGTCTTCTGACAAACTCTATTTCCTCCATCACCCTCTGTGTAAGGAATTCAACAAACTGACTGTTTCTTAGAGTTACTATGCTAATTCTAAGCAAACTCCCACAATTTTGTAATAACCATTGGCTTATTTTTCTTTAGCCACAGCACACAAACTGTTGTCAGATATGCAGCTGAAAAAATATGCCTTCCCTGTTTCAGGCATTCTCACTTCCCATTTGTTGAGTCTCAAGACCCTCCAGCATATAGTATACTAAACTCTCCATGAATAATTCTAACAGATGGGCCCCAGATTCTCTGACCCCCAGACGTTTTCCTTCCAATTTCACTATCTACATCTAACTGGTTCTTATGTCATCAGCCTCTGCAGTCAAAACAAAACCAACCATGTCCTCCAAACTCCTTGCCTGCCCTCTTTAATGCTTAAGCTACCTCATCTATGGGAAAAAGATGGATTTTTGTTGGGTTGTGACTTCTGTTTTTCTCAACAATATTGTCCACCAGAGGTAGGGACACACAGAACATGCTCGTAATGGAAAGCTTATTGCCTCCCACCTCAAGGATATCTGGGCTTCCTGATGCCCAGCCCAACACCACTCAGAAAAACACATCAAGCTGTCTACCTCCCGTGCTTGCCAAATAGAAAATACAAGAGCTATCCTAAATACACAGAGACACAGACAAACGAAAACACACATACTTCCACAACAGAACAGAACTGACTTAGCACCTCTCAGTAATGTTCTGTACAACAGCAAACACTCTGGAGGAGAAGAAAATAAATTAATATTCTGAGGGTTCCAAACGAAATTTCTGGCATCATACCTGATCCCACCTTCCCAATTCCCACCTCTCACTTACATCTTGAGTATCGTTTTGCCATATACTATTCTGCTATTCTGGAGGGGCCATATATTTCAGCGACCACTGGATACCCTTTATGCTGCTCCAGGGGTGGTAAGCATATTGAGCACTTGACCATGTACCAGGTAAGGCTTTTATCTACATTACCTCAGTTAATTACTACAACAACCCTATGAGAGATTTTAAGCAGGGGAGACAAAAGAGCTTTATGGAAAATGGAAGGAAGTGTAAGTTAGCCTGGAAGGAGGAGTACCTGGGACCAGACTATTAAGGTCATCTAAGAGTGAAAGGAAGGCAGTGGAAAGGGGCCATGACATAAACAAAATGGCTAGATGCAGGTTGAGCAGGATGGCAAGAACTAGAGAATCAATGTAGATCACTCTTCTTAGTTGTGTAGCTGAGACAAAGGGAAAGATTACTAATAACTTAGGATATAGGACTGTTTTTCATCGTTATTGCTATTTTTTTTGAGGTAAGTTTTATTATTCATCATTATTGCTATTTGTTTTTTAATCTATGAGGTAGGTTTTACTTATTATCCAGGAAACCAAGGCATAGACAGGTTACTTTTTTTTTTTTTTGAGACGGAGTTTCACTCTTGTTGCCCAAGCTGGAGCGCAATGGCATGATCTCAGCTCACTGCAACCTCCGCTTCCTGCGTTCAAGTGATTCTCCTTCCTCAGCCTCCAGAGTAGCTGGGGTTACAGCAGCGTGCCACTACGCCTGGCTAATTTTTTGTATTTTTAGTAGAAATGGGGTTTCACCATGTTAGTCAGGCTGGTCTTGAACTTCTCATCTCAGGAGATCCGCCTACCTCGGTCTCCCAAAGTATGGGGATTACAGGGGTTAGCCACTGCACCTGGCCATTATTACCGTTTGTAAAGCTAAGGATATTCTGGTTCAGAAAGGTGGGGAGTGACTTAAACTCTGAGCCCCCAATGGGACCTAGGCCATGTTGCTCAGTGACCTGCCACCACACTGATCATGCCAGTTAAGGCCCATTGCAAAAGTTAAACTAATGACAGTTGACCAAGCCTGTTCCTGGGGGCAACTCAATGATCCTTTCCTATCTCCTTGTTGTTATTTTAGTTTAAGACTAAGGTTAAGGAGCAGACATCCTCAAATCCCTGATTCTGTTCTGAGCTCATAGCTCTTTGTGTCCATTCTAGGTTGATTATATACTGCAAAAATAACCAGTCCATTCTGTCCTTGATTCAGCCTGGTCATGGGCTCAGGGAACCTAGAATAAACTTCTGGGATAATCCAAAACCAGTGGGGTTCCACCACTCTCCCTTCTTCCTACCTAGTAGACCATTCCCAGAGGACCCAAAGCTCCAGGTGATCTTCAAGCATTTATAAAAGAAATAACAGAAAATTAACAAAAATGTAGTTCTCAAGCCTAGGTGATCATCACAATTTTTAGAACCCACAGATTACCAAGCCAACATTCTGATTCACTATGTCTGCATGGTGGCTGAAGAATAGTTTTGTTGGTTTGTATTTTGTCTTTTTTTTTTTTGCAAAGCACCCCAGGTGACTCTGATGTACAGTTTGGTTTGGGGCAACTAACCCAAGACATTAATCTCCATTTTCCCATCTGTTTGCTTCACTTCTTTCTCTGTCTTTGGCATGTAAACATTTTTAAGTTTCTCTAACTTAAAAAAAAAAAAAAAACCAATAACGATGAAAAACATTCCTATACCTAAGTTATCAGTAACCCTTCCCCTTGTCTCAGCTATGCAACTAAGAAGAGTGGTCTACACCGATTCTCTAGTTCTTGCCATCCCACTCAACCTGCATTTAGCCATTTTGTTTATGCCATGGCCCCCTTCCACTGCCTTCCTTTCACTCTTTGATGACCTTAATAGTCTGGTCCCAGGTACTCCTTCTTCCAGGCTAACTACACTTCCTTCCATTTTCCATAAAGCTCTTTTGTCTCCCCTGCTTAAAATCTCTCAGTTGGTTGCCTTCAGGGTAAAAAACAGATAAAACACAACCAAACCCAAACAAAACACCTCAGACTAATATAAATGACCCATTAAAATTTGACTTAGCACTACTCTTATTTTCTGATACTCAACTCCCTCCTAAACAATGATCCATTCTGCATGCACATTTTATAGATTCCAAAATGCATGCTTGCCACAAGCACATCACCTGGATAATTCTTACCACATTTAAAAGACCCAGCTCAGAGCTCACAACCTGGGTCAAGTGCCCAGGGTTCACCTTCATCATCACAGCACTTAGCATTTTATCGTAATTGAACTTGTCTGTTGATTTTTCTCCTCCTCTCCCCTCTCACCAATACACTTCATTATCTTGGTATCTGGCATCGTAACCACCACATGCTTGTCACTTGAGAGAAGCTCTTTATGAGGGAGAGCCAGGAAGGAGTCAGAACTTATTCTGGGTCTCAAGATTAGGTAACTAGTAAAATGAAGCTGCTGTTAACTGACATATGGAACATGGGCCAAGGAGGAAGTTTGGGTGGGTAGAGAAACTATTTATAGGTATGGTTTTAGATACAAAGAGTTTCAAGTGTCAGTAGGCAGAATACAGTGATGGAAATACATCTCTTCATCTTAAGCAGTCTATCTCAGGGAGGCCATTGACTAAGAGTAAGGACACATAATGTTAAGCCATGTCAATACCAACAATTGCTCATTGACTTTAGGTAGATCAGAACTTCTCACCTGTAAAATGAAGCTTATAATGGCCCTTGGTGTCTGGTAAGAATAAAATGAAAGTATAAAATGGTTTATGAGGTACTAAGCAGCAATGGACTGATTGTTTTGTATATATTGTGTGTCTGGGCTCATCATAGATGGTTTCATGTGACTCCAGAATACCATTATTCATTTGTATAGTCTGCGTCACTCCATATCATGGGACATTTATGTGTGTTGATTCGCTACTTAGCTAAGGAAACCACTGCCAACTAACAGCAAATCACAATCACAATCCTTTCTTCATCGAAGTCCTTCAAGAGTCTTGGTTATTCCATTACACAGAAGAGAAAACAAAAGCACAACAAAAACCCTAGTGGCTTTCGTTCTTTCTTTCAGTAAGAATTTACCGTGTACCTGCTATGGGCAAGGCACTGGACTGGGTACTTGGCATACAATAATAAATGAAAAGAAGCACAAAGTCAAGTAGGTGTCTAACTTAAAAAAATCAAAAATCTGTAGTAAGAATGTGCCATAGAGTAAAGTCATAAAGGGTCATAACTGAGCCAATACAACCCTGGAAGGCCACCCCAGCTTCCAAGCAGTCCTGGGGTTGGCAGAGGCCTTTGCTGACACTGTGTAGAAGCCCTGCTCTCTCCCACTCTCGATTCTCCTTTCCTCCCTTTCCCCATAGGCTGCCAAGGTCCATCTCAGAGTCTGCTTCCTCAGAAAGCCAACCTGCTACAACAAACAAGAAATTCTTATCTAGAAGGGTGAGGGAAGGTGACAAGGAAGTTGGGTTCTTAGGAATAAGCAATGTTTTACATGTCAGAGGCGGCTGGCAGTGTGCTGCAGGATGAAACAATAATGTGATCAAAAGTAGGGAGCGGTGATGGAGGTGGGTGATGTTGAAGAAATGAAAGGGATTTCCTGAGGTTAGAGCCTGGAGGACTTAAGGAAAAGGAGCAGAAGATGGGGGTGCAGGGTCTCCAACGTGAGCTTAGATGTAAAGGGAGCCATCAGAGGTTTTTGAGAAATGCAGTTACAGAGGAGATTTTTCAGAATACTCAGTGAGTGTTTAGGATGTGTGGAAAAAGAGGGAAGAGAAGCAGGGAAACCTTCTGGTGGTGGTGGTGGTGGGGTTCTACATTAATTATTCTTCTAGAAAAGCAATGAGGATCCAAATTTACCACAGTAGCAGGGGAAAAAGAAAGGGGATTCAAGACTGATTTTTAGACTACAGAATCTGAGCCAAATTTCTCTTTCAATGAATAGAGGACAATGAGACCTGTGTTACAAGTCAATGTACCAATCAAGAGCCACTCATAGGCAGATGCCCAGCTGGTGTCTAGACCAAACAAGAGCAACACACAAGCAGATGCACAGCCGGATATCTAGGCCTAACAAGAAGAGCAATGCACAAGCAGGTGCCCAGCGGGGTGTCTAGACCAAACAAGAGCAACCTATAGGCAAATGTCCAGCCAGGTGTCTAGACCAAACAAGAGCAACCTATAGGCGGGTGTCCAGCCAGGTGTCTAGACCACAAAAAGAAAAGCAACACACAGGCAGATGTCCAGCCAGATGTCTAGACGAAATAAGAAGAACAATACATAGGCAGATGTCCACTCAGCTGTCTAGACCAAATAAGAAGAGCACCACATAGGCAGATGTCCAGCCAGATGTCTAGACCAAACAAGAGCAACCCACAGGCAGGTGTCCAGCCAAGTGTCTAGACAAATGAGAGCAACACACAGGGAGATGCCCAGCCAGGTGTCTAGACCAAGCAAGAAAAGCAATCCATAGACAGATGCCCAGCTGGTGTCTAGACTAAACAAGAGCAACATACAGGCAGATGCCCAGCCAGGTGCCTCGATTAAACAAGCACAATGCACAGGGAGATGCCCAGCCAGGGGTCTAGTACTTAGTGAACACTTGACAAATATTCACTTATTTATTTATACCCTTACTTGGACAATGACTCGTGTTAGGTCAAAATGGATAAAACCCAGAGAAGGAATGAGTGGAAAATGGTGAGGAAAAATTCCCAGAATGAAGGTAATACTGAATATGACAGGGAACTCAGACTGGGGAGCAAATTCAGAGGAAAGTTTGTTTTGTGTACCTACAGGAAAATCACAGAGAGATGTGTGTCCTGAAGGTGGTTATTCAATAAATAAACTCAGAAATAGACCAGGTCTTGAGCTAGAGATTGTGAATTCACCAGCACATGGCAGGAGCTGGGAAGCTGGCTAAACTTAGAATATTCAGGAAGATAATGATTAGTGAGGTGAGGAGGATGGTAAGAGAGAATATACGGAGACATCTACTCTGAGCAACAGAATAAAGAAAAATGAGCCCCAGAAGAAAAATAAGGATTAAACAGAGACATAAGAGGATAAATAGCAGAACATAATTTTATAGAAACCAAAGGAGAAGAGTTTCAAAAAAGAGGTTTACATGTCAACTACTACAAAATAGTCAAGTAAAATTGTAGAGGAGTCACTTGAAACCCTTCCAGGGAGCAAAGATATCCTGTCTTTTAAATACGTAGCCATACCTTGGAGATACTGCAGCTCAGTTCTAGACCCCTGGAATAAAGTGAGTAAGGCAATAAAGTAAGTCACACGAAGTTTTTGGTTTCCCAGTGCATATAAAAGTTATTTTTACCCTACACTATAGTCTATTAAGTGTGCAAAAGCATGATGTCTTAAAAACATTGTCATACCTTAATTTAAAAATATTTTATTGCTAAAAAATGCTAATGATCATTTGAGCCTTGAGCAAATTATAGTCTTTTTGCTGGTGGATCGTCTTGCCTTGATGTTGGTGGCTGCCGACTGATCAGGATGGTGGTAGCTGAAGGTTGGGGTGGCTGTGGGAATTTCTTAAAATAAGACAACAATAAAGTTTGCTACACAAATTGACTTCCTTTCACAAAAGATTTCTCTGTAGCATGTGATACTATATGACAGCATTTTACCTACGGTAGAACTCCTTTAAAAAACTGGAGCCAATCCTCTCAAACCCTGCTGCTGTTTCATCAGCTAAATTAATGTAATATTCTAAGTCCTTTGTTGTCATTTCAACAATGTTCACAACATCTTCACTAGGAGTACATTCCATCTCAAGAAACTATTTTCATTGCTCATTCATAACAAGCAACTCCTCATCTGTCTAGGTTTTATCATGAGATTATACGAATTGAGGCACATCTTCAGACTCTACTTCTTTTTTTTTTTTTTTTTTTTTTTGAGACGGAGTCTCGCGCTGTGTCGCCCAGGCTGGAGTGCAGTGGCGCGATCTCGGCTCACTGCAAGCTCCGCCTCCCGGGTTCACGCCATTCTCCTGCCTCAGCCTCCGAGTAGCTGGGACTACAGGCGCCCGCCACCACGCCCGGCTAGTTTTTTGGATTTTTAGTAGAGACGGGGTTTCACCATGTTAGCCAGGATGGTCTTGATCTCCTGACCTCGTGATCCACCCGCCTCGGCCTCCCAAAGTGCTGGGATTACAGGCTTGAGCCACCGCGCCCGGCCCAGACTCTACTTCTAATTCTAGTTTTCCCAGTATTTCTACCACATTTGCAGTGACTTCCTCCACTGGAATCTTGCCCCTGAAAGTCATCCATGAATGTTAGAATCAACTTCTTCCAAACTCCTATTAGTGTTGATATTTTGATCTCCTTCCATGAATCCCAAATGTTCTTAATAGCATCTAGAATGGTGAATCATTTCCAGAAGGTTTAAATTTACTTTGCCCTGATCCATCAGAGGAATCACTATCTATGAAAGCTATAACCTTATGAAATGTATTTCTTAAACAATTAGACTTGAAAGTAAAAATCACTCCTTGATCCATGGGCTGCAGACTGGACATTGTACTAGCAGTCATAAATACAACATTAATCTCTTGGTACATCTCCATCAGGGCTCTTAGGTGACTGGGTGCACTGTCAATGGGTAGTAATATTTAGAAGGGAGTCTTTTTTTTTTTTTGAGGAGTGGGGCTCCATACTATAACCTTATGAAATGTACTTCTTAAACAATTAGACTTGAAAGTAAAAATCACTCCTTGATCCATGGGCTGCAGACTGGACATTGTACTAGCAGTCATAAAAACATTAATCTCTTGGTACATCTCCATCAGAGCTCTTGGGTGACTGGGTGTACTGTCAATGGGTAGTAATATTTAGAAAGGAGTCTTTTTTTTTTTTTTTTTTTTGAGGAGTGGGGCTCCATAGTGGGCTTAAAATATTCAGTAAAACATGCTGTAAACAGATACTTCCAGGTTTTTTGAAAAAAGGGAGATACTTAATTATAAGCAGAAAGCCAAACAAATGCATGTGACTCATTTTCCCTGAAAACATCTGAGTATTGTTCTATATACTACTACCTAGACTTGTGCTTCAATGACGTAGGTATTTTCCTTACATACACATTATAAAATTTAGCAACAAGGGCCGGACGCGGTGGCTCACGCCTGTAATCCCAACACTTTGGGAGGCCGAGGTGGGCGGATCACAAGGTCAGGAGATCGAGACCATGGTGAAAACCCGTCTTTACTAAAAATACAAAAAATTAGCTGGGCGTGGGGGCGGGTGCCTGTAGTCCCAGCTACTCAGGAGGTTGAGGCAGGAGAATGGCGTGAACCCAGGAGGCCGAGCTTGCAGTGAGCTGAGATCGCGCCACTGCACTCCAGCCAGGGGGACAGAGCGAGACTCCATCTCCAAAAAAAAAAAAAATTTAGCAACAAGGATAAGTAACCACCAACATTAATTCAATTCAATAAACATTATATAAGCACCTATAGAGTGAAGACCGAACAAGATGTAACCCTGAGGATATAAAGATAGATAAATGCTTCTGTGATCTCATAGTATGATAGAAAAGGCAATTGCACACAAAAATGGTATTGATATATGGACTCCTATTAAAAAAACTTCTATTATAGAGATACTTTGTATTAAGATAATATAACTTTCATTTGAATTATGCTTTTATGGTTCATGATATGGTTTGGCTCTGCGTCCTCCCACCCAAATCTCATCTTGAATTGTAATCCTCACATGTTAGGGAGAAACCTGGTGTGAGGTAATTGGATCATGGGGGCAGTTTCCCCCATGCTATTCTCATGATAGCGAGTTCTCACTAAATCTGATGCATTAAAAGTGTTTGGCAGTTCCCCCACCCCAACCCCCTCCTGTTGCCATGTAAGACATGCCTTGCTTGCCCTTTGCCTTCCAACATGATTACAAGTTTCCCAAGGCCTCCACAGCTACGAGGAAATATGAGTCAATTAAGCCTCTTTTCTTCACAAATACCTCAGTCTCAGGTAGTATCTTTACAGCAGCATGAGAATGGACTAATACAGAAAATTGGCAATGAGGTAGTGAGGCACTGCTATAAAGATACCTGAGAATGTGGAATTGACTTTGGGACTGGGTAACCAGCAGAGGTTGGAAGAGTTTGGAGCGCTCTGAAGAAAACAGGAAGATGAGAGAAGTCTGGAATTTCCTAGAGATTTGTTGAATGGCTTGGACCAAAATGCTGATAGTGATATGGACAATGAGGTCCAGTCTGAGGTAGTCTCACATGTGAATGAAGAACTTATTGGGAACTGGAGCAAAGGCCACTCTTGCTATGCTTTAGCAAAGAGACTGGCAGCATTTTGCTTCTGCCCTAGCAATCTGTGGAACTTTCAACTTGAGAGAGATGATTTAGGGTATCTGGCAAGGAAGAAATTTCTAAGCAACAATGCATTCAAGAGTTGATCTTGCTGTTTCTAAAACTGTATGCATATACGCATGAACAAAGATTATCTAAAACTGGAATTTGTATTTGAAAGGGAAGCAAAGCATACATGTTTGGAAAATGTGCAGCATGACCATGTGGTAGAAAAGAAAAACCCATTTCCTGGGGAGAAATTCAAGCCAGATGCAGAAATTTGCCTAAGTAACAAGGAGCTGAATATTAATAGCCAAGACAATGTCTCCAGGGCATGTCACAGGCCTTCAGAGCAGCCCCTCCCATCACAGGCCCAGAGGCCTAGGAGGAATAAATGGTTTCTTAGGCCAGGCCCGGGGCTCTGCTGGTCTGTGCTACCTCAGGATGTGGTGCCCTGTGTCCCAGTCACTCCAGCTCCAGCCATGGCTAAAAGGGGCCAAGGTGCAGCTTGGGCCATGGCTTCAGAGGATGCAAGCCCCAAGCCTTGGCAGGTTCCATGTGGTATTGGGCCTGTGGGTGTGCAAGCGACAAGAGCTGAGGTTTGGGGGCCTCTGTCTAGATTTCAGAGGATGTATGGAAACACCTGGATGTCCAGGTAGAAGTTTGCCGTAGGGTTGGGGCACTCATGGAGAACCTCTGCTAGGGCAGTGTGGAAGGGAAATGTGGGTTTGGAGCCCCTACACAGAGCCCCCACTGGGGCACTGCCTAGTGGAGTTTTGAGAAGAAGCCACCATCCTCCAGACTCCAGAATGGTAGATCCACTGACAGCTTGCACCGTGCACCTGGAAAAGCTGCAAACACTCAAGGCTAGCCCGTGATAGGAGCCAGGAGGCGGGCTTACCCTGCAAAGCCACAGGGGCGGAGCTACCCCAGGCCATGGGAGCCCATCTCTTACATCAGCATACCCTGGATGTGGGACAACAAGTCAAAGGAGATCATTTTGGAACTTTAAAGTTTAAAGACTGCCCTGTTGGATTTTGGACTTGCATGGGGCTTGTAGCCCCTTTGTTTTGGCCAATTTCTCCCATTTGTAATAGGTCTATTTGCCCAATGCCTGTACCCCCATTGTATCTAGGAAGTAACTAACTTGCTTTTGATTTTACAGGCTCATAGATGGAAGCAACTTGCCTCATCTCAGATGAGACTGTGGACTTGGACTTTTGAGTTAATCCTGGAATGAGTTCATACTTTGGGGACTCTTAGAAGGGCATGATTATATTTTGAATTATGAGGACATTAGGTTTGAGAGGGGCTGAGGCAGAATGATATGGTTTGGCTGTGTCCCCACCTAAATTTCATCTAGTAGTTCCCATAATCCCCATGTGTCATAGGAGGGACCCAGCAGGAGGTAACTGAATCATGGGGATGGTTACCTTCATGCTGTTCTTGTGATAGTGAGTGAGTTCTCAGGAGATCTGATCATTTTATAAGGGGTTTTTCCTCCCTGCTTCACTCTGCACTTCTCCTTGCTGCTGCCATATGAAGAAGGACTTGTTTGCTTCCCCTTTCACCATGATTGTAAGTTTCCTGAGGCCTCCCCAGCCATGCTGAACTCTGAGTCAATTAAACCTCTTTCCTTTATAAATTACCTAGTCTCAGGTATGTCTTTATTATTAGCAGCATGAGAGTGGACTAATACAGTATGTCTAAATGTGGGAGCTTAAATAAACAAATTAAGATTTGTTTTATTGATTTTACTGCATAAAATCTTATTTTATAAAAATAAAAAAAAATGTTCAGGATACATTTGCTAAGTTAATAAAAGGCTATATCCATTTTGATATGTAGTATGAGTGTGAGTGTGTATATATATTTGTATTTATATACATATGTTGTGTATATATGTATATATGCCAATATATGGCTAACAAAATCTTCTGAAGTCAGTGTAATAAGGTTGTTGTGAGAAACTATAAGAACGACCAAACTTTGACATAGCTTGCAGTATAGGAATAGAGTCTGAAGAGGGAATCAGGTACAGAAAGGAACCTTATTTGTTTAGTTCCTTAATTCTGTGTGTGCATATACATAGTATACACCTATACATATGAATATAAACTGAATCATACAAGCTCAAGAATCTAGATTTCTGAGTGACTAAACAGCTTTTAAATGTTATATAAATAATTACATATTTTATGACACTAATGCAATCATGAAGCTGAAGCAACTGGGCATAAAAAGGAATGAGAAATGTCTAGCTTGGTTGATTTTTCTTCTTTATTTTAGGTAGAACATGGCTTTTTCATTGCATTGTTACCAGCAGAATTTTTCTAATGCATATTTAATGGGTAATTTTCATGGTATTTTAAAGAGAAAAACTTATAGTATGTAGTACATAGCTACTCATTATCAGTCACAGAAGGAAATGATGAAACTAGAACAAACGACAGCCTTTAAGGCCCACCTGTACATCCTATCCTATAGCATTTACCTCTGTAACATGACTTATAAATGCCCCTTACACCCCGTGAATCCTGTTTCTCAATGAAGACTGCAATGTTACCAAGATCGAAGTTTGCAACTTCAAATGCTCTTTAAAATCAAACGCAATAAAGAAAGTCCAGACGCTTTTTCTTTCAGTGAGAAAGACTAACTCCTACTTCACTCTCACCTCAATTGCATAACTCAAGAGAGCAAGAGACAACTTCTCTTGGACTCTTCAAATAAACTCTCTTTAGGGATCAGGCCATGCACAAGAAAATAGCTCAGCAGGAATTTAAAAGAAAAAAAGAGAGAGAGAGAGTGAGAAAGTGGGGATAAAAGCAGGAAAGAACCTGAGCAAAACATTACCAGAACCATAATATAACACATGCACTGTCAAACTTTAGTTATTTGAATAGACTCAGGGACAAGGAGTCAATTTAGAAAGTAGGGATCTGGCAGGGGTGGTTTTAAGAAAAAGAATACACATGTGTGTTGGATGAATGGACACATGACCTAGTTTTGGATAAATGAAGCTAAGAATGGTTTATAATTTATGTGAGTCTGCTTCCAGCTAGTCTGAGAGGCAATCTGAAACTGTGTTATCAATTAGGGGCCCATTGATGAATTATATACAGTCTGAAAGAGCCTAAGGCTGGACATCTTACAGATGTAAATATCAGACATGTGATAACCTATGAAGTACATTAATTCTGCTCTGAAAAGGGGCATGAGCTGTACAGGAGGAAAAGGGGGAACTCTGAGGTCACCTTTCACCATATCCCACTCCTCTCATATTACAAATAACTGCTCAAGTATGTGGACTTTGGGATGTAGCCACTGCCTAGTAGAATGCTGCAAAACTTCAAATGCAAGCAAGTCAGTTCTTAAATACCTGAATATTGCCAAAATCTGCTTGTAAATCTAGCTGTGTCAACTGTGCTGAGAACAACTCTTGTTATGTAGTAAGTTATACTTGAGACATGCTCATAGAAATATAAAAATTCAGGATCTCGTCTTTATATTCTACTTACTTCTGCCCTCTCCACACTCTTCTTCCCCACACTCTGAGTTTTCAAACTATCTGAACTCTCTTCCTTAACAAATAAACACTGAAATACATCAGCATTTTGTTGGGATTATTTGTGCACTGAGTTTCAGTCTAAATTCCAGTAATAGGAGGTAATCTTAGTACCACTAATAGGTCTTTAATGCTTATTCCCTGGTCCTCACTTTCAGCTGATGATCTTGTTCTCTAATTCTCTGGAAAAAAAAAGAATCACTAAGAAGGGAGTGTCACTAAGTTCACACCCATCATCACATAAGCATCTCCACCCATGTACTCTTCCTTTCCTCTTCTTGCTATGAATGAACTCTCTGTGCTTCTAGGTCCTTTACTGGTGATACAGCATCTCTTACCTAATCAAGGAAAAAGCTCTAGCAATCTTATCCCCTTGCTCTTGTGTCAATCTCTACTGAATTATTCCCTTTGGCACATAAACTGAGTATAATTTCTCTCAATTAAAAAACATCTTCTTGATCTCATCTGGCCTTCCAACTTTCCTTTAAGCAAATCTCAGGAGTTCAAGTCCTTATTTTCTCTGACTCCTCTCCTCCGTTCTCCAGAGCTTGAACCCTCTAGGATCAGCCTATGATACTATTCTACCAAACAACCCTTGACAAGCTCACCCATAGCCTCTACATTGCTAAATCATATGGTTGGTTTTCTAGACCCTCAGCATACAGAGACTAGGTGACAAAGTTGATCTCTCCCTCTTTCTTGCAACACTTTCTTCACTTGGCTTCAGGGAGACAGCCCTCCTAGTCCTCTTTCTACCCACCTGACTGCCCTTCCCAGCTCCCTTTCCAGCTTCCTCTTCATCTCAGTGTCACCTCAGCAGTAAAGCACCCCAAGACTCAGTCCCTGGAGCCCTTCTCTTTTCTACCCACGGTCACTTGCTATGTGATCTAAATGAACCTCATGATTTTAGTACTATCAATACACGATGAATCTCTAGCCTTGGTTATTCCCTAGGCTGCAGACTTACATACCCAACTGCTTATGAGGCCCTTTACTTAGATATCCAACAAGCATCTCAAACGTAACTTTTAATAACCTGCCTCTCACACAAACCTGCTCTTTTCCCAGCATTCCCCATCACAGTAAATGACAACTCTGTCCTTCTCCTTATAAGGCCAAGGATCTTAGAAGTCCTTCTGGACCTCTCACTCTCATATACCCAGTCCCCCATCCTGCCCACCATCCAATGGACCAGCAAATCCTACCGATTCTATCTTCAAAACATATTCAGAATTCAACTGCTTCTCACCACCTCCACTGTCACTGCACTATTAATGCTATCATCATCTGTCCCCTGGATTTTGGAGTAACTTTCTAAGTTGCCTTCCCCTACTTCTACCTTTGCCTTGTCCGGTCTAGTCTCGGCTCAGTAAACCTTTTAACCTAAGTCAAATCATGTCACTTCTCTGTGTGACTCCTCCACCACATGATGGCTTTCTACCTCATTCAGAGCAAAAGCTAAAGTCCTTATAACTGCCAGTAAAATAAGGCTCTTGGTGACCTGGCCCCGGACTGCCTCTCTGGCCTAATTACTCCCAGCTCTTTCACACCACCACAGTTACGGTGGCCATCCTGCAGTTTCCAAGCACACCAAACAGTCACCCAATTCAAGGTATTTGTCCCAGATATGCTGCCCCCAGATAAACTCAGTCTACAATCCCACTTACTCAGATCTCACCCACAAACCCTTAGATGAAATAGTAAGTCGTCTGCTCCTTCCCCCGACAGCCAACCGTATTCCCTATGTCTCATCTCTGCTTTACTTTTCCTTGATAGCATTCATCATCTTCTAACGTATCACTTGTTTCTATGTCTCCTGGCTCCTGGCCTCCAGATTATAAGCTGTGTGTGTGTGTGTGTGTGTGTGTGTGTGTGTTTTACAGCTCCTGACCTAGAACAAAAAGGAGTACTTACTATGCAGAAGGCATTTAATAAATATTTGTCAAATGACTTGTAGCTGTACTTATTCCTTCCACTTAATAAGTGGGAGGCCATTCTTCCAAGTTATGGCCATATACTAGAGAGGTCATTCACCAGATTCCCCTGTGTAAACTCCCCCCATGGCCTTCTAACTCATTCAGAGCAAAAGCTAAAGTCCATAACCTAGAAGAAAGGCCTGTGTATTCACTAAGAAAAAGTAACACTACTTCTAATAATGAAGCCAGATCTCAACAATGTGCTCATTATCAGAAACAATACAATAAATAGCAAAATAAGGCAATGAGGATGAGGCCCTGGTTGCCACAGCCTCCAGATCCTCCAAGATCTGACTCACTGAGGTGTGTGGTCCTGGCAGCGGACCATCATTCTGGACCCCAAGTGAGCACACCTCACCCTCAGTCTGCCCAAGCCTGCCCTTTCCCATTGTCCCAGTCACACAGCCAGGAGGTTAATGGAGCTTCTAGAATCTCAACACCAGACTTAGGATCTATCATTGGAAATATGTCAAGGAAGGTGCTGTCTACTAGAAAGGAGTGAAAATGCATTTGAAAGTAGTCCATAATTCCTTCCTGTTTTATTTTTTTCCCTCATTATAAAAACAACAAATGTTTAATTTAAAATTAAGAAAATTAATAAGGAAGTAAAAAATCTCATTTTCATCATTAAAAAATAACTATTAACATTTAAGTGTGATCCATCTAGATCTTATATAAATACACACATTTATGTGTGATCCATCTAGATCTTATATAAATACACACTAATTTTTAAAAGTTAATTATTGTATAAATGCACACTAATTCTTAAACCTCGGCCAGGTGCGCTGGCTCATGCCTGTAATCCCAGCACTTTGGGAGGCCAAGGTGGGTGCATCACCTGAATTAGGAGTTCGAGACCAGCCTGGCCAGCATGGTGAAACCCTATCTCTACTAAAAATACAAAAATTAGCTGATTGGTGGTGGGTGTAATCCCAGCTACTTGGGAGGCTGAGGCAAGAGAATCGCTTGAACCCAGAAGGCAGAAGTTGCAGTGAGCCAAGATTGCACCACTGCACTCCAGCCTGGGCAACAGAGCAAGACTCTGTCTTAAAAAAAAAAAAAAAAAAAGCTGGGTGAGGTGGCTCATGCCTGTAATCCCAGTACTTTGGAAGGCCGAGGTGGGTGGACCACAAGGTTAGGAGTTCGAGACCAGCCTGTCCAACACGGTGAAACCCCATCTCTACAAAAATACAAAAACTAGCTAGGTGTGGTGGTGGGCACCTGTAATCCCAGCTACTTGGGAGGCTGAGGCAGGAGAATTGCTTGAACCTGGGAGGCAGGGGTTGCAGTGAGCCATGATCACGCCACTGCACTCCAGCCTGGGTGCACAGCAAGACTCCATCTCAAAGAAAACAAACAAACAAACAAACAAACAAAACCCCATGAGTTACCATGACTTGTAAAAAACTTAACTACATACAATGTTGGATTACAGTATGTATTTTTGGAACACTTACATCTGATCCTATTCAAAGATTGCTATTTCAAGTCTTTAGACCCAGGAACATCTCTCGTGTACCTAGCAATGTTTTAGGGAAAAAACTGAATTTGGGAACCTGGAGACTCAAGTTCCAGCTTTGCACCCTGTGCAAGTTGTGGAATCCTCCCTGTTAATTTATCTCCCCATTCCATGCCCTTGTCTATCCTCTTTTGTTATTTTTGTAATGAAAACCATTCTCATTTAGCTTCCCTTCTAGTAGTAAACCTCACTTGCTGCAGAGGGTTCCAGATGATCTGACCAATGAAAAAAGATATGCCTCGCAGATTTAGGTTGGATCATTTATCTAGCAGCTATAGTTTTATTATGCCTAAGAAACATGCAACTTACAGCTTGTCCTTTTCAGACCTAATAGATTACATGATTTGCGTATACAATTCCCAAAGACTACCATTTCTGCCCCAAAGTGAGACCTACTGGAGCCCTAAAAGTAAATATTCTGGTCCTCTGCCTTTCTCTTTGGCTTTATGTGTCTACAAGAGACCTGGAATTTGGGAAGTATGGTTCTCCATGTTTAAGGATGCTTTGTCTTTCCAGCAATAAGGAAAGTCTTAGGAGGTTCCTGTGCTTTAGATTTTTTTCTTGGTAAAATCTGAGGATTGGAGATGGTATTACTTCTCAAGTTTCTCTCAGCTCTTAAACAGTGAAGCCTCTAGGTTCTGAGATGTATCAATCAACAAGAGTACATAAGACAAAAAGAGAAATAAGGAGTGGAACTCTAGGGCAAAAAAGTGGAGATATCAGGTCACTTTGGAGCTATCAGTAGTTATATATCAATACGAGCACCCAGTAGTTATTAACACTGCCTTCAGCTGAGTTCCAATGAGAACAGGAAGAAAGTTCAACCTTGGTATACAGTATTATGGCCCTAAGTTTATTAGTAGAAAAGTTCTTACAACATTCTTCCAGAAAAATCCCAAAACAGATTAAAAATTATAACTAGGGAAAGGAAAGAACATCCAATACCTCCTATTGCAAAGATAACCAGGTCTCTAAAATAACCTTTAAAATAACAGATGTAAAATTCACGAAAAATGAGTTAACAGATTGAAGAGCATAAAAAGGTAGTTGGCATGTACCATATATATAGCTATCTAGTAGAAGCTTAAGATGTAAGCTTGATTTTTTTTTCCCTCTCCCTCTCTTGAGGGTTAACTTTCCAGCAAGAAATATCCAATCTTAAGTATATAATACTTCTCTTCAAAAATTTTAAAAAAAATTTGAAGCAACGTATTTATTCCACTTGAATGTGGTAGAATACAGTTCATCTTTGTAAAACCAATGGATTACTGACCTGAATTTAAGTCTCGTCCTGGATTGAAGGCCCGGCTATTAACAGTAGTAGAAAGTCGATCACAACTAATTGTTCTAGACACATTGGTATTAAAGCTCCCATCAAACCTGAAACAATAGGAGAGAATGAGCAATACTTATTCAGTCCAGAAAAACCAACCAACAAAAATAATGATTTACATTGTGTACAAGATAGATCAGCCCATAAACAATACAACTGTGATTTAGATTTAAATATTCAAAAAAATAATTTCAGAATTGTGGGGGGTCGGGGGGGGGGGACACCTGCATCCAGAAGGTTTTAGAAATCAAATTCAATTCCAAGATAAAAACAAACAACCATTCTTCAAATCAACTTTTCTCCAATAAACTTAAGTTAGTACTATTGATAAAATCATACAGAAAATAGATGACAAAATTCAAAACAGAGCTACCAAAAAAAAAAAAAAAAAAAATCAGATGGGTGCTCTGACGTTACATGTAAAACAGAATTCTTTAAATTATCCTATTGGAAAACCAATGACCAAGTACAAAAATAGACAGTAGTGAAGGATAAAGAATGGGTGTGGAGTAGGAATGGTCTAGATATGAAACCCTGCTCTGTCACTATTAGAAAGATTATTCATTTTTTCTGGGTCTCAGTTTTCTTATCTGAAAAAGATAATAAAACTTATTTTCCAGAGCCATAAAAAAATTAAACATAATGTATGGAAGTTCCTCTCATAGTATATGACACATAGCTTGTACCTGCTAGACTGTCATGCAAATAAGGCAAAAGTCTTTTCATTTCCAGTGGTAGCGTAATGCTAGTACTAGAGCTAGAACAATACTATTATTCTAGCTAGTAGCTGATCAATAAATATTAGTGGAATCAATGATCCACTGCTATAGCAGACAACAATCTGAAAGAACATAATAGGAAAACATAACAGCTTATTTACATATAGTCATTAAGAGTATTTTTAAGTGAATTTCATCCAGGAGTAACAAAAGTGAAGGATCTTGAACTTCTAAGTAAACTATTTAGGATTTCAGATCCTGAGAGGACTCAAAGTTTGTAAGAGATCCCCAAATAAATGCAACTTGAAATGAGGTTTTTAAAAATTTGTGTTAAAATGTAAACTTCAGGAACCACTAATGTAACTCCATGAACCCAAATAGAGAAGCTCTAAAGCTAGGAGAAACATTCCTAAAAAGCAATATCCATTTGACCACTGGCATGAACTTTAAAATCTGTTGATCACATCTCCTAACACATAAGAACTATTACATGGAACTGACTGCACAAGCAAGGGGACTAGGTTTTCACATGGTATGTTGGTTCCAACAGCAAAAGCTAAAAACAGTCTTGCTTTATTTCATATCATCTCAAAGAAGGAGATAGCTGGATTTTAAGAGACTGTTAGTCCAGGCTCTAACCTAGTGCAGAGTTACACCGACAATGTCAACTGTGCCTTAAAGGACACAGTTGCTTCATCAACGTGGCTGCCCTTCCTTGGACCTACTCCAGTTTGTCTAGACGAGAAGACTGCTGCCTCAGAAGCCACAGATGGAGGGAAAAGAAGAGATTAATACAGCAGCAGCTGCTGTGTCCATGCTGGCAAGGCACTATCACTACAACCTCACTTCTCTCTAAGCTATAGCTAGCCACACTAAGTCTATTCCCTCCTAGACATTTTTATAAAGGGAGAGATAATAGTTTAGGCTTTGTGGGCCATAAAGACTGTTGCAACTCCTCTGCCATTGTAGTGTGAAAGCAGCTACTGAAAATAAATAAAAGATTGAGTATGGCTGTGTTCCAATAAAACTTAATTTTCAAAAACAGGTGGTATTCCAGACCTGTTTCACCACTGCTGGTCTAGACCAGGGCAGTCCAAGAGAAGTCTCTGGGATGATGAACATGTATTATTTTTGCACTGTCTGACATGTTAGACACATGTGGCTACTGAGCATTTGAAATGCGGCTAGCATAACAGAGACACTACATTTTCTACTTTATTTCATCTTAATTTGTAAATAGTCACTGAAGAATGGCTACCATATTGGACAATGGAAGGCTGGAATGTTCTCCTGATTACTTGTCTAGTAATCCTTCAGGTCTCTGTTCATGTATTCCTTCTTCAGAAAGGCCTATCCTGATTGTGATGACTTCCCAAGTCTATGTTAAATGCCTCCATATTCTGTCAAGGCATGTGCCATAATTTTAAATTTACAGTTCTATTCATGATTTTTATAGATCAGGTTCCATAAATAGACAAGAGTGCCATGAAGGTAGGCACCATGTCTTGTTGATTTTGTTCACCACTGCATACATTGCTTAGCATTGTTCTGGTCATAAGTAGGTGCTCATATTAATTGGTCTTTTATGACCATCCACGCCATCCAGGGTGCCTAGTCCTGTTCTGGGCTCCCCTGAAGACTCCAAGAAATCTTAGCAAGTGAGGACCATGACTCAGTTGAATGGTTACAATACTGAGAGTCTAGCTACCTCAGAACCAGCTGGGATGCATGTTGGAATGCAGATTCCTGGGATCCACTGTTAGAGAGTCTGATTTAGTGAGTCTGGGGTGAGGCCAAGGAATCTGACTTTCACAGGCTCTGGAGGAATGAGAAGTGCCTTCCAATCCTGCTATGCAGATTCTTTTAGAAATAAAGCAAAGGAATGGCCTTCTGCATGAGCACAGGTACTTTCCTGTATGTCTCAAAGAGACCGAAGACACAGGATCTTCCAAATGGATTTAGATCAAGAGAACAGGGTAGTTCTGAGGTATGTATGCAGCTCACATCTGGACTTCGCTGTCCAAGTTATGAACCCTTTCTCCTACCTGTTTCACAGTTGAGAAAAATGACACCAAAGACCGCAGAGTCAGGGACCTAAGAGAGACTTGAACCCATCACTCAACTTCTTTCCAGAGACAAACCACATACGATTCCGCATAAGTGATACATAAAGAAGAACTTGCAACTGAAGAGGGTTACCGACAAATCTTCCCAGGAAATGTGTAAACCTGGAGAGAGCCTTTGCCTATCTGGATTAAGTCTCCACAGACAGCACCTCGCTTTCAGCATCACCCCTTGAGAGAGCTGAAGTCCAATGCTGAGGATACACAGATTTTTCTGGACCTTTGTGAAATGTAAGCTGGCTCGTGGGACCAGGGACATCAGGGAACTATTATTATAGGTTGTTTTACTTCCTTTGCTGAAAAGATCATCTTCAAAAGCATTAGAGAAAACATTTTTATAACAATAAAAATGACAGTGACTCATTAACAAAAGTAGGTGCTTGATAAACATTTCTCCATCATAAAACAGTTTCATGACATGGTACTTGTCAACAATAATCTACCCGACCTTCTCTTCCCACCGTCTCCTATCCTACACTTCTAACCAATCTGGCCCTTCCCTATGCGCTCTTCTGTTCGACCCCAACTGTGACGCTCTCCAGTGTCCACTCCACTCATTCTTCAAAGCCCAGCTCAACTCTTCTTCTTTCAAATTTCTCCCTAGTACTGGCCCATGATGAGTCCTTCCTCCTCCAAGCTGACTAGTGCCATTCTGCTTCTTAACTATACGCTTGTGTCTTCTTCCTATTTTTCTTGTTTCGTAATCAAACAACATAATATCACAGTCCTATCCATTACATACAGATTTTTTTTTTTTTAAAGATTCTGCTTATACCAACAGAACACTAATCAATTGTCTTAGTCCATCTGGACTGTAAACTAGGTGGTTCATGAACAACAGAAATTCATTTCTCACAGGTCTGGAGGCTGGGAAGTCCATGATTAAGTTACTGGCAGATTTAGTGTCTGGTGAAGGGCCACTTTCTGGTTCATAGACGTGGCCTTTTCACTGTGTCCTCAGTGACAGGGGCAAGGCAGTTCTCTGGGACCTCTTTTGTAAAGGCACTAATGCCATTCATGGGGGCTCTGCCTTCATGATCTAATCATTTCCCAAAGGACCCTCCTCCTAATAGGATCATGTTGGTGATTAGTTTCCAACATATAAATTTGGGAGGGAGAAGGCAAATATTCAGACCACTGCATCAATAATATTTATAAATAAGATTCATTCTTTGGGAGGCCGAGGTGGGTGGATCACAAGGTCAGGAGATCGAGACCATCCTGGCTAACATGGTTAAACCCCGTCTCTACTAAAAATACAAAAAATTAGCCAGGCGTGGTGGCAGGCGCCTGTATTCCCAGCTATTCAGGAGGCTGAGGCAGGAGAATGGCATGAACCCAGGAGGCGGAGCTTACAGTGAGCCGAGATCACGCCAATGCACTCCAGTCTGGGCAACAGAGCGAGACTCTGTCTCAAAAAAATAAATAAATAAAAATAAGCTTTATTATAAATAATGAACAAATTATAGTATTCATTTTGCCTTCCCCCTATACCAAATAAATGTGTGTTACATGGGGGTGAAATGCCAAAAAGTTTTATCATGGAACCCCTATTTGACTAAACCCTACCCATGTAGCTCTTGAATTCTCAATTCTCTCTAAAACCTTTTATGCGCTTGAGAAATTTTAGCTTCCCCCAATGGGACTGTAGGTTACTGGAGGATTTATATTTCTCTCTCATGTCTAGCACAGTTGCTGGAAGGTGGGGCATTCCATAAATTCTTACTGGTTGACTGAGTAACGAGAAAGGGCAGAGTTAAGTCACCAGAAAGCTCTGGGCATTTTGTTTCATAATATTCATTGAACATCTACTGTATTTCCTAAGAGTCTCAACTGCCGTGAGTTCTCTCACATGTGTTGAATTTCAGCCGTGCAGCATTCACTCGCCAGTCAAGTTAGCATGAAAAGCCTAGAAATCAACCTCACTCTGCTGCTTTTCTCACTACCACTGATGTGCCAGTCAGATGAAGAAGGAGGTGTCAATAGGGGCTTAAGATATACAGGGCTGGGGACCGGCTAGGTTAGCAGGAATAACTACTGGAAGCACAAGTGAAGAGTGCTTATCTTTCTACCCTTCACTAACACTCTAACGCCTACTGCTTTTTCTGGACTCCAGACTCCACACGCAGGGGTAAAACATGCTCAGCCATCCTTGTTACTTTAGCTACCTCTGGTCCCTAGAGGAAGAGTCACCTTGCCAAAGACAGGAATGCATTTTATGCCCATATGCCTTTGAGAAAAGTGACTTACAAAAAGAAACATGCTATTTGCCCTGATTTGGAGAATGTTGGAAATATAAAGCTCATACTTAAGACACTTTATAAAAACATGTCACTTATTCTTAGCGGTTACCTAAAAGATTTTTCATTAAGAAGTGCATTAGCTGCCAGTCACATTTATACAATTTTGGGTTTACGGAAAGGCCAAGAAGCGGTAAAATCATAGATTTTCATACAAAATGAATGGGCAAATCAACTTAAGAGGTTTGGTTTGCTTCATTCCTCATGCCTGTGCTTTCAAAAAGTTAGTAATGACAATAGAAATTACTGATAAAAATCTCCTTTACACCCCGACTCTAAAAAAGGAGATAATGGATTGTAACTGCATTCTATACTCATTTTCATAAGATAAAACCAGTGCCTGAAATTCAGTTTCAAGAGAAATAACTCCATCTCTCCAACCCCTGTAAGTTTAAAAAAAAAAAAAAAAAAAACTTCCTTCTGGATTTACTTTCATGAACAACTGATCGAAACTGCATCCCGAGGGAGAAAACAGAACTGTGACTCCCACTTTGATCTCTTCCCCATGGAGAAATTCACTCCCTGCCTGGCTTGCAAGATGTTCATTTGATTGACGTTTGCTCTGATGTGCAAACTGCTTTGAACTTCAGACATTTAATTCCCATCAGGCTGCAGTCATTTTTATTCTCCTTCAACAGGATTTACAAGCAGGAGATCAGCAAATGTAGAAGATAAAATAAATTTGCAGAAGCTTTGAATCTTACATCAAAACAGTGTTCAAGTGAGTTCCAATTGGATTTCATTCAGCCTCAATTCACAGTGTAAATCAACTTTTCAGTGGAGTCCCAGTTTAGAAAGAAAGAGATATAAAAGACTCCACCTCCCCCACCCCCCCATCCCCCCACCAGTTGGGGCTTACTTCCTTTCTTGGTCTTTGTTTAAATTTCCTAGGGAAGGTAATTTGCCAGGCAAATCACTCAGAAACCCGGGTTTTTCTCAATATTTCCAGAGAAGTCTGCCTCATTTATCACATAGCACATAAAAATCACACCCACAGTGTCGGTTCCAAGGGCAGTGATGAAATGTGGAATTGTTCATGGATGAGTTTTTAAGGTAATGATTAAAAAGCAAATCCCTGTGGAAACTGATCATCAAGTCCACACACAAAGCCAATGTAATGATAGCTAATAGGGTAGGGAATATTCTTTACTCGTTTGCTTGTTTTTAATCACTGCTAAAATGCTGAGATAAGTGCAAAAGGTTAAAAAAAAAATCATTTCTTCTGAAAGCAAAACTTGGTATCAGATCAGAAGTGGGTATGGAAGAAATGCTGAGAGGTTTCCAAGGGGAGTTCACAACACAAGCGGGCCTTTGCTGCAAGTGCCACTGAATTACCAAGCTTTGTTTTTAGAACAGCACACGTTTTTCTGCAAAACAAAGGCGGTGAAAACCCTTCACTAGTAGCTGCAGGAGCTGCTAAAGGAAGGTTCTGGACACTGAGAAACACTCAGGCCTACTAGGCCCCGGGGCCCTAGTAACAGCCTCACAGGGTCTGGTTTACTGTGATATGACACGGAGACATATCTCTTCACCTCCATTCAACCAGGTTCCCGCTCATTCTTTCTGGGAAGCATCTGCTCTCCAAATATTTGAGCAACACCAGTTGAAAAGAATTAAACAAGAACCTCCTTATCGTCCACTTAACCACCCATGAGAATAAAGTTAAACAAAGAAAGAGCTTAGATAAAAATCAAACATCTGCACTGGCAAATATTTAAACTCTGTTTGAATGGTAGAGGAAAGGGGCAAGAGCAGGATCACTTCAAAAAGGAACTATCACATTTATAAAGTAAATAATACTCAAACCCCCCCTCGACTGAGTTTACTTATTCAAACACCTAAATAAATGGGCCAACCAAAAAGCTGTCAAATAACATGTAATCACATTCCGAGAAATAGTTTTTCCTTCCATCACTGCAGAGATTGGGGTGATAAGTCACATTCTTTTTTCCTTATCAGTAATAAGGATTAAACCTTCAGGGTTCAGCAACTCAGCCAGATTGGAAACAAGGGCTGGTTTCAAATGCCCTTGGAAGGTAAGATTTTCAGAGCAATAAAGTGTCTCCCTCTCTATTAAGTCTAAGTATCACACAGACCAACCATATTTCTTTTTCGCCATTTCCCTACCACAACAGACTATGGAGATAAGGCCCTGCTGTGACCTTGTGTCTCACTTCCATATTCAAAAGATGGTATTATCATTCAATTCACTTTCTCATAAAAGCTTGGAAAATTGCACAGGTGACATCTAGGGTGGACTGGAAGTGGGCGCACAACCACATTAAACATTTATTCTTATCTTCCTCATCACTAGGTTGGACGGGGGGCACAAAAAGAAAGATGGGTATCTGGAAAAATCAAAGAGAGAACAGGCCGGGGAGAGCAGCTTGGTGAGGTCTGCAGGCTGCCTTTGTGCCATTCCATAGCACCCCTGTCTATCCTGCCACTTGACCTCTAATAGGGACTTGACACACTTGACAGTTATTTATTTATATACCCTTCTCCCTTGCTTGGTAGACACAAAGGGAGAGGTCTTTTCTTATGTTTCTTTATACCCAGGGGCTAGCTCAGAGTCTCCTTGTGAGGAGCAAAAGTTTCGTCAATGTCTGCTGGATAAATACACATAGAAAGCCTAAGAGGCTGAGATTTCCCAGGACTAGAGGCCAGAGACTGTAAATTGGGTATGTTCTCTCCCCTCACACACACTGAGTATTTAGTACACAGCAGACAACTGTGAGTGGTATGACACAGACACAAAAGAGAAGCACTAACAACTAAGAGTTAGCAGATGACCTTGGAGATTAACTGGTTCCATCTACCAGCACACATGCACCGACGAGGGAAGAATCCTGTCCACACATCTCCCTGTTCTGTTAAAGAAACAGAAGAATATAAGATACAGAATACTTATGGCTGATTCTACAAAAGGAATACTATCCCAATATTAACAAGTTAATAAAGCTAGAGTGTAAAGACAGGTATCTACATCATCATACCAGATAAGTCAAGTCCCCAGAAAGAGATTATAGATAGATTTTTAAATCTGGGCCTTCTTTGAAATTGCTTTGGTATTTTTCACAATAAAAACGCACAAAATGGTTTCTGCTTTGCAGCTAAGACAGGTTCTATTTCTTAAAGCTGGTATAGTCTGCTAGGCAGTTTTCTACAGAGATCAGATTTTAAAAAGAAAGAAAAATCACAAAACCAACTCTATTTAAAATCCATAAAAGGCAGCTGGTGAAATTCAATAGCGTAAGCAGTGAGGCAGGTTTCCCATTCTTCCTCCAATGAAGGTCACACAGAAAAATGCAGGAAGCTAGATTCTCAGCAGATCCAAATGCAGGCGCTTTCTGCTATAAGGGTACTCATGAAGACTCCTAAACATAAAGACATCTATCTAACACACACACACACAAGCACACACACGGAAATGATACAAATTGCTGCAGGTCAGCCAATTTAGAAAGTTTGGAGAGTCATCTAGTAACCTCAAGTAGAATTCTAAGAAGGAATACATAGTTTAGCATTTCACTTGGCAGATGACCCACTCTAATTTTACTACTGGTCAGAGTACCATTAAAAGAAAACAGCATTTGGAATCAGGAAACCTAAATTCCAAACCTGGCTCTCCACTAAGTCCTGCCATAACCTTTCTTTCTTTCTTTTTTTTTTTTGAGACGAAGTTTTGCTCATGTTGCCCAGGCTCGAGTGCAATGGCACGATCTCAGCTCACCGCAATGTCCGCCTCCCGGGTTCAAGCGGATTCTCTTACCTCAGCCTCCCAAGTAGCTGGGATCACAGGTGCCCACCATCATGCCCAGCTAACTTTTGTGTTTTTTGTAGAGATGGGGTTTCACCATGTTGGACAGGCTGGTCTCGAACTCCTAACCTCAGATGATCCACACACCTGGGCCTCCCAAAGTGCTGGGATTACCCTGCCATAAACTTTCTAAACCTATTTCCTAATCTATAAAAGTGGGGATGAGGGAGGTGGGCAGAGACAGTTTCTACCCCACCAGGTTGTTCAGAGGAACATACGAAGAATGTAATGTAAGTAATGTAATGTTTAAAGAACAGGCCTAAAAAAGTATTTCACTGAAGTATAAACATATGTAACTAAGTTTTCATAAATACAAAGCTTTCTGTAATATCTTTGTTAAATGTTGAGCTTGGCTGGGCGCGGTGGCTCAAGCCTGTAATACCAGCACTTTGGGAGGCCGAGACGGGCGGATCACGAGGTCAGGAGATCGAGACCATCTTGGCTAACCCGGTGAAACCCCGTCTCTACTAAAAAATCCAAAAAACTAGCCAGGCAAGGTGGTGGGCGCCTGTAGTCCCAGCTACTCGGGAGGCTGAGGCAGGAGAATGGTGTAAACCCGGGAGGCGGCGCTTGCAGTGAGCTGAGATCTGGCCACTGCACCCCAGCCTGGGCGACAGAGCGAGACTCCGTCTCAAAAAAAAAAAAAAAAAACAAAGAAAAATGTTGAGCTTAACTCCAGTCCTCTGGTACCAATATCCAGAAAGACTATCTGTAACATTTAGTTGGCCTGCAGGTAATAATAATTTTTAAAGGCATTGGAAATGGAAGTGTGAGATAAGGCAGTGAAAATGACTTGAAAGACTAAGACTTGCCATACAACACTTCATGGGCATAAACACAAAACACATCTTCATAGAGAAATAATACGACTTGCAATAAATTTAAACTCAGTTGTTCAGGACCAAGCTCGTCACATTATTTGACCTTGTGACACAGAGATAACAAAGGAACAAAAGTTATAAGCACCTAAGTCACAGTATCTTATTTCTCATAAAAACAGTAATAATAAGAAATAAGATGTATATAAGGTTAAACATTTTATATCATATTTTCCATGTGCACTACCTTAAAATTGGGTTAGAAAAAAAGAGGAGTTGCCAACTTATGGGTCAGCTGTTATGTCTTGAAACATTCTGTACAAACCTATACATTAATACAACATTAAAAGTAGACATCTCAAATTTCCCTTTTACCTGAACTGCCATGCACATGACATAGTTATGGGGGTAAAAATATTTGTGGCATGAAAATAAAGAAGTTGTGGGATGAAAATAAAATGCTGCTGCAGGTTAATCTCAGTTGCTTAGCAAACACCTCCCAAGAATGATCTACGTGCAACTCCAAATCAGCATGTTTATACTGGATCCATCATTTTCCTCCTAAAAGTCTTCTTTTGCTCCTAGTTTCACCCTTCAGTTAATAGATTCCCATCTCCTAAAGTGCTCAATTTAAAATTTGGAGCTGTCATTTCTATTCTTCCTCCTTACCAAAACTCTCCAAGAAAACCTAGTTGCCATATTCCACATATTGTACATCCCTATTTTGACACTCTATATAATGTACCAGTCCTTGGACATCTTTGCTTTAGTACATTTGTCCCTTAAGGTGTCATTACTTTGTCTGTGATTATCTAACTGGCCCAACCTGACAAGCAACTTGCCTTTCTACCATCATTTATTCTTCATTTGCCAACTAATTAATTTGCCCAAGACCTGACCACAGCTGTTCCTTGCTTTAAAACTACTGCTTACTGAGAGAAATTTGTGTAGCTGACCTAGTGTTTCAAGCCCACCATGGTGTTTCTTTAATCCTTTGTGCCAGCTGGGTCTTCCACCTCCCCATCCTCAATTGCAGTATGGACACTTGCTGTTTTCTGGTCTGAAGCATTCTTCCCCTAGATCTATCTGTGGAAGTTCTACTCTTCAAGGCCTTGACTACCACTTTTTCACCAAGCTTGAGCATTCGGAGGCCTTTGTTCATAATCTCTTCCTCCTCTAAAAGTCTTTGGATTTCTTTCATGACATTTGCCACAGACTGCCTTAGCTTACTCTACATGTGTCCTATGAGCTCTTAAAGGTACATACTGTGTTATTCATCTTTATCCATCAGACAGTATCTAGTACAATATCTTATACATTGACTGCCTTGAAGGTGGTATAGACAAGTTGAGTTGAAAATGATACCCATGTATGTAGGTATTTGGGAATGTATGTTCCCAAATATACAAAATGCATATAACAAAATTATTAAGCATAACTGATAACTGAGATAACCAAATCAATATCAAACATGTTTCACATCAGAGCTTGTAATAACACTGTTCAGATTAAAACAATGACTGTTATCAATAGGCAAAAAAGTATTTAATAATATTGTTCAGTTTCTGCCCAGAAAGGAAGTAGCTTGTTAATTCTGACAGCATCATAGTGACTGAGACTCAAACACTAAAGACAAAGTCAGTTATGCTACTACAAACTAACTCCTTTGGCAAATATTTATTGAGGGCCTATTTAAGCAAAGTATTGAATACAGTTGTATATGACAGAATCCCTGAACTAAAGTAACTAAGAAAGATGAGAGAGTACATAAAGAACAAATATGCCTTAGCACCTGGTACCATCACTCTCAGTTACCCAAAATCAACTTCGGCCACCTATGATTCCTCCCTCTTCCAAAACTCAAGAAGTAGGAGCCAACATCCAAATCCAGGCCTCCTCTTGCTCTTTGCTTACATAAATGAAATCAGGTAGGTCTTCCAGTTGTTACATGATTAAGAAGTGAAATTCCCTTAAAGTTCAGGTCTCACCATTGTACTCCCTTTCTCAAGAATCATAAATTAATTCCCTCATTCAAGAAATGAATATTTATTGCGTGTCTACTATGTGTCAGATCGTAGACATAGAAGCAAGAGAAAGATAGACATTGTTCTTTACTTCACTTACGGAGCCTAAACCCTACTGAACAGAGTTTAAATTCTCTAGTCTAGCATTTGAGGATCCTTATGATCTAATATTGATCCAACTTCTTAGCTGCCTCTTCCATCATTTGCTCCATATACAAGTCCCTCTTCAGTGCTCCTGGTCATTTCTAGGCATGGGATCTCTTCATATTGAGCTTCCTCTCCTGGAAAGCTCTTCCTCCATATCTCCACATATTCAAATCCTTTTCCTGCTTAAATACCCAACTGAAATATTTCTTCCATAAATCATTCCACAAGCCTTTATTTTTTCAAATGAATGGATGAATGAGTGATTTAAACTCTGTGAGTCTTGCTGCATATCATCTTTCATCCCCCCATAAGGTCACTCTCAAAAAGATAAAAACAAACTCTCTCATGGAATCCAGAATTTATTATTTTGAGCAGTAGGAAAAGTTGCCTATAATGGTAAATGGCTCCAGTTTAAAAACAAACAAACAAACAAACAAGCAACCTTCTAAGGAGTTTGAGGAAAATTAAATCAGTCTTCAAAGTTGGAAGAGTCTCTGAAATATAGTTCAAATTGCTCATTTTACAGTTGAGGAAACTGAGGACCAAACACTTTAAGTGAACGTCCCAAGATTGCACGGCAAAGTGGCAGAGTCGAGGCCCATCCACTCTTTGTACTACATGACTCGGGTATAACTTACATCACAACTGAACTTACTGCTTATGATACTTCTTTTGCACCAGAGTAGTTGCAAATAAAATAAAAAGACTTGCCTCTTCTTAGCAATGAGAGAAGCTCATGCTTGAGTTCATTTTAAAAACAAATAATTAAAAAACAAAATGAAACAGAAAAACCCCTTGACTTGAAGCTAAGTCCCTTAAGAATAGAAATTGTATCTTTTAAATCTACTATAAATTCCTAAAGAGCTAAGTACAGGAACCTGAACATTATGGGTCAGCATGTTAATCATCAAAATTAAAAACAACTCTCTGAGTAAGTTACCTCTGGCTCATACGATGTCAATAATACTTAAAGAACTTGAAATCCTATTATAGAAATGTATACAACATCTAAATCATGCCACAAAATACACAACCAATTTACAGGGAAAAAAAGAATCACTCAAATGCTGAGATTCCTTTCCAGGCAGCTCAGTAACTTTTTTAAGAGAAGCAGTGCAGGAGAATATGGTAGAAAGTTCTGTAAGTGAGAGTTTAGCCTTCTCCAGTCTAAATGTGAAGGTTAACAAAACCTTAATTTTAATGATAGGTTTAGCAGTATAATTTTCTACCCTTTCTAAAGACAAAAGGGGTAAAAGGGCAGGAGGGATAATTTGGCTGGGCTATGTTACCCGGATAGGTTTGGCCAAACACTATTTTAGATGTTTCTGTGAAGAAGATGTTTTAGATGAGATTAACATTTAAATAATAGGTTATAAGTAAAGTTGATTATTCTCCATAACATCAGTGGGCCTCATCAATTGAAGGACTTAGTAGAACAACGACAGACATTCCGTAAGCAAGAAGAAATTTCCCTAGCAGACTGCCTTTGAACTCCAACTGCAACTCTTCTTTGAGTCTCCAGCTTGCCATGTATTTTGGACTCATACCTCCACAATCCTAATTCCTAACAATAAATATTCATCTCTCTGTATGTACACACACATACACCCCCTATTGGTTCTACTTCTTTGGAGAACCCTATCTAACACAGGGTTATAATGGTGCTATTCATGAGAATTATTATGATCAGGAGCCTGTGTTCTTGCATCAGAACCTATGTTAGTTGTTTTGTCTGCAGCACAATACCCTCAAGAGGCTGAATAAGATGGGATTCCTGAAATCATGTAATTCAAGTGGGTGCCAGCTGGAAATGCACTAAATTTGTGTTCTTAGAAGATGAGATGAGTCCTATCTGCCTTCCACAGTGACTGTATCAATCTCAGTGGATGCCTCAACTCAAAGAGCTCCCTGTAAAATAGCAGGAATCCAATTTGATAATGGTTCCAAGAGTTTCTTCATTTTTGGAATCAGTGAAGCTTTTTCAGTCTCCCCTGAGAGAATTATCTATTCAGCTGAAATCTTCCAGCTCCAGGTGACTGACTTCAGAGAACCTTGGAAACAAGTTGCTTACTTACTCTAGCTCCATCAGAGCATCGATTTGCTCATCAAGCCAGACATAGATGCCTTAATGTCAGTTCTTACCATGATTAGTCAATTAACATGCATTAACTAAATGAGGATAACAGCACTGAACCCCACTTGGAGATACAAAAAAGAATAAAAATCTAAATTCATCTTTCCAGAATTTCCTCCCTAGCTTATCCTTCCCATTGCCCCCTTCTTTTTAAATAAAGACACCAAAAATGAAAAAATAAAAAAAAAGAATACCAACAGGTAGTAAAATCTATAGAAGAAATTGGGGAAAGAAATAGATACATCAATTAAGCGATGTGGAAAATAAAATTATTGATCTGGGCCTGGTGTGGTGGCTCATGCCTGTAAACCCAGCACTTTGGAAGGCTGAGGCAGGTGGATCACTTGAGTCCAGGAGTTTGAGACCATCCTGGCCAACACAGTGAAACCCCATCTCCACAAAAATACAAAAATTAGCTAGGTGTGGCATTTTCTTAGTAAGGCAAGATAGGATGTCACTACATGAAAGACTGGGGAATTTCTGACTGACAGCTGTGAATCCAAGTAGACAGAGCATGCATTTAACACCTTTTATTAAGTGCCATTGGTGTTCAGACTCCGTATTCTTGGTACTTAACTGTCTCTACTGATGAAGAATGCAGTAATCACAGCTACTCAGCAGGGTGAGGCATGAGATCGTGCCACTGCACTCCAGACTGGACAACAGAGCGAGACTCTGTCTTAAGTAGAAAAAAAAAAGTATTGATTTTTTTATATAAAAACCAAGGATCAATAGGGCCTGCTGAATAAATAATAGCTTTAGAAGCACACATCAGAATCTCATCTCTGTGGCAAGCTGGGTTTCAGGGATAGCTATTCTTAGTGTTATGCCTAAAGGAGTTATATTCTTTAAAACTTGAGAGAATGAGAATGGACATTTTTAAGTTGGCATAGCAGGGAATGCACATGGATAAGACATTTTTCTTAAGTCAAATCTATTAACATTGTATGGTCTTTTCAGGTCAGGAATTGCAAATTCACATGCTAAGGTGGGCGAAACAGGTGATATAAATCAGGGAAATAGATTGGGTGTAACATATCAGATCAGGAACTCACCCCTGGCTTGAAAGGGGAGCTGCTCTTCATGAAAGCAGACTGTTACCAAGCAGCAGTGTGGATCCAGTATTGCCAAATCTTCTGATTTTTCACGAGAAGACAGATACTTTGGATTTTTAAATTGCTAATCTTTCAAAGTTTAAATGTTGGCAACAGATTTTAAAATTTACAAATTTAAAAACCTTTAAAACACCTGAGGGCCGAAAAAATATACCTGCAGGTCAGATATAGTCCATGGGTGTAATTATGTACTTGTTCACTCCTTGTGGGAGAGCCCAGGATCTCCTGCATCCCTAGCACCTCACTAAAGGAACACAAAGGGAGCTGCGAATTAAATTATATAAATAAATGAGCCCACTCTCAAAACTATGTTTTTTTAAGTGATACCATTGAAAATGAGTTTGTTTTTGATTAAACTTAGCCTATTTTTTTCCATATTGAAGAATGTGAATTCTTTAGATCATTCCTTCAACAACAAACATTGACAGAGTACCTAATCACTATGCAGCACCTTGTGAAGAATAATTAACTTTTAAGGCTCCTGTGCAAGAATTTTAAGAGTTGACTGGTCTGAGAAGGAAAGTATCAAACCCATCTGAAAAATTAATTTTCTGCCACTTTGCAGGTTCTCTCTGTTGTCATCATACTATAGCCTTCAGGGTGTATTCTTCAGAATGCTCTATAATAGAGCTCTTTAAAGCTCCTCTCTCTTCAGAACTAGGCATTTTATTTTTAAAAAATATGTACTATTAAGCACTAGTGAAGAAAACCAAATATGGATTATAAATCATTAAAAATGAAAAGTTAGGCCTGAGACAAAAAGTAAAAATTAATCATTAGTTAAAATTACTTATAAAAACATTGTCTAGTTCTAACCTTTAATATATTTGGAGAAGAAGCAAGGTCAATAGGCCACAGACACTTAAAATGTTAATAACAAACAGCCATCATACTATTGGGTCAGTGCTGAGTTAAAAAAAAAAAAAGTTCATAAGGCCCAGATGACTTAAGAATGAAGAAGATTCAGCACTAAGACTGGGGGTCTCTTATCTGAGGTCCAATTGCTTATATTTATTATAAAGGTAGTATTAATACATACACACATGGCAAGATACAGTCCATAGGCATAAATCATTTCAAAGAGTTTGCCTCATAGAACTATAATATCTTACCGTTTGGAAGGACTTTAGCAATAACCTTGAGCCCATTTTTCATGAACTTTAGTCACTACTACATCTCTATCACTTTTCAAACATTTGGTCACATTCACTTAATGTTTTCATTTAAAATAGTTCAATTTTATTCAGCTACATTTCTTTTAAAAGAAACTTTGTTATTGCCATTAGAGAAAAACTGTTAACACAGGGAATATTGAAATAAATACGTAATCAAATTTTAAAAATGTCTAAGTACAACCTAAAAACATCTCCCCTATAACAACCATGTGAGTTGGGTACTCTCATTATCCTCATCTCCCTGATGAGGAAACTGAGGCTCAGAATAAGTGACTTCCAAAGGTCCACATACGAGTTCATGAGATTCAAAACCAAATCTCCCTACGATTAAAAAAGTTTTTAATCACATGCTTACACTGCTTCAAAAGACTAGGAGATCTTCCTTTCCTCACCTAACTCCAACATGAAGTTGCTGAGATTCAAAATGGAGACATTTTTGGAAGGACTGGAATATAGGAAAGTGTCATCAGGGTGCAGTTGCTCAAGCATGGCTCAAGCCTGTAATTCCAGTACTTTGTGAGGCCAAGGTGGGTGGATCACCTAAGGTCAGAAGCTTGAGACCAGCCTGGCCAACATGGTGAAACCCCATCTCTACTAAAAATATAAAAAGTAGCTGGGCATGGTGACATGCCCCTGTAGTCCCAGCTTCTTTGGCGACTGAGGCACGAGAAGCGCTTGAGCCTGGGAGGTAGAGGTTGAAGTGAGCAAAGATGGCGCCATCATACTCCATCCTGGGTGACAGAGTGAGACTCTATCTCCAAAAAGAAAAAAGGAAGGTGTGAACCGAAAATGTGTTCAGCAGGCACCCCAGCCATTAGAATATGTAGATAAGCACTTTCTGAGGGACTAGAACAAAGGTTGCTAGCTGAGAATTTGTAACCTTGTTCACTCCAACAACATACTACGAACTCTTTCCATTTTTAAATCTTCATTAAAAAACTGAGGTGTTCCTCTAATTTTACAAAGTGCTTGTGTTCAGCCAATGTCTAGAAAAGTATCAGCTCAGGGTTCACTCCCAAAATTCCTTCACACATTTCACTGGAAAGTGGGCTCCATTTAAAGCCAAGTAGACACAGTATAATAGAAAGGAGTCCTTACAGGCCACTTCCTGTTGCAAAAGATCTCTGTTGTCAGGTATCTAAAACTTGTTGAAGGAGGTTCCTTGTATTGCTTATCTGTACATTCTCTGATTGTTCAGCTTTACCTTCAGAACTGCCTTGGTTTCCAAGATCCACCCCAAGCAGTTCTTGGCTCTGTCAACTACTCCTGGTCAGGAGACAACACTGCATCTTCAGCATTCAGTGCAGAGGCTCCACCTCTGAAGGAGGAATATTCTCTCCTACTAATCTGTTTACTCGGTATGTATTTTTCTAGGGGTACAGTTAAGGTCTCATGGATGTTCAACTCAACTAAATGAGAAGTTCCCAAAGGGCAGAAACTACATTTTATGTTTCATTGTATTAACAAAAAGGTTGACCACTGGGTTTTACCAAACTAGATGACCTCTGTCCCAGGCCTGAACCCTTATCTCAACATATTCAAAATGGAAATCACTGTCTTTACTCCCAAACTTAATGCACACATGTGTGTTCTTGGCTTTTTGGCTAATATCAAGTGTAATGTATGCATGTCTGACCGTTCTCACAGGTCAGCTTCAACAGCATGGCTGCATCTTACCATCTCATATATATGGATGTCATACAATTTTCCTAACTAATCCTCTATTGCTAGAAATTTAGAGTATTTATAATTTTCTCTATTCTAAATGGTACTACAATATTTTTCTTTACATGTTTATATTATATATATTTTTGTGATGTTCCTCCTAATGGCCAAATCAAGTAAGAGGCATATTTCTAAAGTTCATAAAATCATTTCCGATAAAACCTATCTGGTATAGTTCTCTGCTTTGAGGAACCACAATACCTCTCTGCTATGCCACATTTTGCCCTATTAATTACGCTCAATTTTTGCCACTCCATCACCCAGTAACTTACAAATTTCGAGACAGTAGGTACCCTCTTACTCCGTCCTATATCAATTTAGATCAATTCAGATGCCAACAAATAGTATAAAAATTAAACACAAGGGCCAGGTGCTAGGGGTAAAAAAAAAAAAAAGGGTGTAATTCCTGCCCAGAACAGAAAGGGAGGCTGACTCACAACAAGGTCTGATACATTAAGTTCTACACTATATAGAGATGTATGGAAATTACTATAGGAATAAATATGAGAGAGCAATAAATTCTTCCAGGGACAAAATGAAATAAGGAGAGGAAAGAAAGAGGTAATTGGAAACTATGAAGAAAAGGCAATTGTTGAGTTGCTCCTTGAAACATTCATAGAAATTCACCAGGTGGCAAGTGATTGGGTAGATTGACCAGTAGCAGCCAGCCGATTCAAGTTTGGGGTTTTTCCCCCTCTAGAGTACTAGTTCTACTTAGGAATTTACGAAGATCCCCAATCTGCTAAGCCAGGGTTTTTTAACCTTGGCACTACTGACATTTTGGGCAAGGTAATTATTTGTCTTGGGGAGCTGTCCTGAATATTATAGGATGTGTAGCAGTATCCCTGGACTCTACTCACGAGATGCCAGGAGCAAGTATTTCCTCCAGCCTTTAAGTTGTGACAACTGAAAATGCGTCCAGACATTGCCACATGTCTTTCCCTAGGAGAAAAACACATAAATCTAGCTCTAAGAACTTCTCCTTTCCTTACTATCTGTTCTCCCTGCCCTGAAAATGGTTTCTGCTTTGGGCCCCAAACCCAACTGGACTCTCATTTTATTTTTAGTTAGTGATAAGTTTGTCAAAACATTAAGTTACAGGTGCCCCAATATAAAAGATAATCCTTGATTATATCTGATATAGTTTGGCTGTGTCCCCACCTAAATCTCATCTTGAATTGTAGCTCCCATAATCCCCACATATCATGGGAGGGACCCAGTGGTAGGTGATTGAATCAGCAGGGTAGGTTTTCCTCTGCTGTTCTCGTGACAGTGAGTAAGTTTCACGAGATCTGATGGTTTTATAAAGGGCAGTTCTCCTGCACACGCTCTTTCCTGTCACCATGTAAGACGTGTCTTTGCTCCTCCTTCCCTTCCACCATGATTGTGAGGCCTCCCTAGCCATGTGGAACTGTGAGTCCACTAAACCTCTTTTCCTTTATAAATTACCCAGTCTCAAGTATGTCTTTATTAGCAGTGTGAGAAGGAACTAATACCTAACAAACAAAAATTGAAATGTTCACTCTGATATGAAGGTATACAAATATTTAATATTACAGCGAATACTTGTTTAGAACATTATAGTTTACAAAATATTTTCATGTTTGATTTCACTGAAATGTTCACAACATCCTGGAGTCTTATTGTTCTCTTTCCAGAAATAAAGACAGGGTTGCTCAAAGACACCAAATACCGAAAGACCATGTGGGTATTGAGTGTTAGGGGTAGAATTCCTATCCAGACAGTCTCATTCCAAATTATATATGCTTTCCATTTAGCTTAGAGAACAACTAGTATGAGTTTCTTCAGGCCACAGATAGGGTAAGCCAGACAAAGGCGCATCTTAACATCATATAAATGGATAAATAAAATGACTTGAGGATGCCCTGCTACCTACAAAGCCCAGTAAGAAATCATAATAAGTAAAAACTTGCTTATGGAAACAAAGTATCATTTAACCACCAAAAAAGTTATATCCATCCTTTGCCTAGCCACAAGAGCACTTGTCATGCAAAGAGAGGAATAATAAATACTAATTAACATGTACACTCATATTTTTTAAATGTATTAATGTCTTTTATTTATTCTAAGTAGCACTAGAAAATTGCTATAAGATTATTTTCCACACTGGTAGAAAACTGAGCATAAAAATAAACATTAAGTAACTTGATAAAGGACACACAGCTAATTAAAGACCAAGTCAAACTTAAAACTAAGCTCTTTGTACCTCCAGATAAGTGTTCTTTCCACCACAATTTCCAGCATCCCATAGCCCTATACCCCTTCAGATGTGAATATCACTAGACCAATAAATAAAAAATCCTCAACCATGCAGATACAAATCTGTTTCAATATGATCTGAAACCACATTTCCCATAGGAGTTTTAAAGATAGTATCTACTAAAGTAAGGAGTGGGAATTTTTGGTTACTCTTTTAAAGACAAAAGGCACTCTTTTAAATTAAGCAAGTGACATGGCTTAATAGTTGACTCATGACAAAGCATTTCCAATTTTCTAGATTTAGTTTCTGTACTCAAATAAATAGTTGATATTCCTCAACTTGAATTTCATCAGGAAAAAAAAGGTGAGTAGGGAGGGTCCAGGAATTTCCTGGCTATACAACACTGAATCACATTTCTTTAAAAATCACTTGTCTATCTAAAGATAAAGGGCTTATCTCAAATAGTGGGAAATAAGCTACACAATTTGCAATAAATAAACACAGGTATTTTGAATATGAAATGAAACATGTAAGCAATTCAATTTCTGGTTTATACAACAACAAAAAGTTTTAAAGTCTTACTCCATCATGGAAGGTGGGATAGTACAGCAGTCTTGAATTGCAGTTAGGGGAGAGGTTAGGTGAGCCGTATAGGATGCTTCTACAACTTGCTTGTTCCGATTGACCACATCCAAGTAACGGTTGAACTTCTCTCGGATTTTTTTGGCTAGCTGTGGGATGACAGTGAGCAAAATAAATCGAAAGTCCATGACAATAACTCATTGTATTTGTTTCTTAATAAACTAATAATTTGTGTCACAAGCTGCATATATTAAAATTCAAGTAAAACAAACAACACACACCCAAGTCCTATTCCACTGTGTGGGTTGAGATAAAAATTGCACAATGCCCAGAAGTCAAAGAAGGATACTCAGACAACAATAAAATTATATCTTCTTGTAACAGATGATGGCACGTTAAATAGAACAATACCTATCCATAAAATACCTTGCTGGAAAAAGGAAAACAAAGACTGTTGACATTATTGTCAGCGTGACAGTGGGCATTGCGTGTTACAGAGCAACGACAATGACTGGGAGAATAAAGAGAAGAGACATTATCTGCTACTTGTGGTTCCGGGTTCACAGTTTTTCAAGGGGGGTAATAACAGAAGGAAAGGAAACAACATTCAGTACCCTCTGCTACACAGTCCCAGGGGATACCACTCTCAGTCTTCCATGTGAATGGCAATTCCCTGGAGTTGTACAATTCATAGAAATGAAATATCCACTTAGAAATACACTTGTGTTTGGTCTGCTACACCTTTAAGATGAACAAATGCCTTCCTTAACTGCTGTGAACAGAACACTTCATCATGATTTACTTTCATGCAGGAATAATAAAAGCAAATTGGTGAGCATACTGCTTTTTCCTCCATTGTTCCTATCAAATACCACAGCTTCATCACAGATCTCCAAGGAAAACTGTGTTGTTTTTTTCTTCCCCTTAAACAAAATGTTACCCAAATGAAATGACTGATAGAATTATAGCTAATTGGTTTTGTAGTGCTATTCATTATGATCACACTGGAGGAAAACTAATCATCTCCTTTGGGTCATGCGTCTCACACAATCCAATAGCTTCCAGGCTGAGAACATGGAGTCAAATCAAAATATCTTCATTTGTTATTTTCAAGCCAATTTTAAATCTTGATTTTGTTCCAGGGATATTCTATAGCTTTCAGGGTCTCAATTAAATAACTGAGGTTCTCAGCCTTGCTAGAAATTACATAAGCTATAAAGTTTAGAAAAACTTCCAGACATTGGGCCGGGCGCGGTGGCTCAAGCCTGTAATCCCAGCACTTTGGGAGGCCGAGACGGGCGGATCACGAGGTCAGGAGATCGAGACCATCCTGGCTAACACGGTGAAACCCGGTCTCTAATAAAATACAAAAAAAATTAGCCGGGCGTGGTGGCGGGCGCCTGTACTCCCAGCTACTTGGGAGGCTGAGGCAGGAGAATGGCGTGAACCCGGGAGGCGGGGCTTGCAGTGAGCTGAGATCCGGCCACTGCACTCCAGCCTGGGCAACAGAGCCAGACTCCGTCTCAAAAAAAAAAAAAAAAGAAAAAGAAAAACTTCCAGACATAACAAAGGGATATGAGTATAGTGTTTAATTGGATAATGGGTTGTCCAAATTCATTTTATCATTTTCAAAGGAAGAGTTGTGGGTCTTGAAAATTTATAAGATGACTCACAATACACCCTGACCTAGACTCCTTCCTGACCTAGACTATTGAAATAAAGTAGGTTTTCCTCATTGAGGTCATTGCATTAAAACATATAAACCCAGTTTAATTTAGACAACTGGTGGCTTTGCCATCCTCAGGGGACATTTGGAGAAAATTTTGATCGTCACAACTTGGTGGAGAATGGTGCAAAGTAGATAGATAGAGGCCAGGGATTCTCCTAAGCATCCTACAATGCACAGGACAGCATCCTCAAACCAAGAATTACCTGGTTCAAACGTTACTAATAGCCCAGATGAGAAACCTCGAAACCTCGATTGATTGATTTTTTAACAGGTGCTGGAAAATAATTTTTTAAGCAAAAAATTCACATTTTATTAAGGATATTAACATAACCCTTTCAGGGGCCCTCTAAAAATCTTTAGCAGTATCCTCTGATTGCAGTCAAATAATTATTAACCAGATGTTTTATTTAAGGGCTATTCTTGGGTATGACTCTCACCAATTTATTTTTTCTTTTCCAACTTTTATTTTAGGTTCGGGGGTACATGAGCACATTTGTTACATGGATAAATTGTGCGTTACTAGGGTTTGGTGTATAAATGATTTTGTTACCCAGAAAAACTCTGATTTAGAGAAAAATCAGTAAATTATCCCAATCTGTAATTCAGTCAATAGGTTTCAAACTGTTTTTCTATTTGAATTCTCCACCCATCCAAAATGATAACTTATCAGGGAAAAAAAAATCCTGTACATTTCAACAAATGCATTTTTTTCATTCTTTGCTTTTCCTTCCCCAAAGTAATATTAAACAGGCCATCACATGTGGCCCAAATATGGAAAGAGGACTATTCACTCATTATCAAATGCATTAACATGGTTTTTAAACAGCAGCTTGCAACTAATCTAACAATCCTTTTTTCCAAGCTTTTCACATTCAATGGGCAGTAGAGGATGTTAGAGCAACAGGCCCAGCTTGAAAACCTTATATTCTCATAATGCCCTGCATAAGCCCTCTCAATACACACATTAAATTTAATGCTATTTTTGGTTTTTTGTTTTTAAACATCTGGCTATCTCATGAGACTACAAGCACTGTTAGGACACACAGTCTCGTGAGATAGCCAGATGTTAAAAGATAACATACGACATATGTTTTTGTTCACCACTGTATCTTCAAGCTCTAGAACACTGCCTGGCATTGTAGACACAGAAAAAATGTTTAATGAAGTGATAAAGATTTTTAAAATTCACTCCTGAGAGTTATCAACTTTATCTTCTGTTCTAATAATAAACTATTTTAAAGCATACTTATTTTTAAAATAAACAACAATATGTATTTCTGGAAGCCCCATCAAGAAGCAAGTTCTACCTTTTCTTTGTAGGTCATGACTTCTGATAAAGTAAACATCATTAATTTCCCACCTAGGAGTATTAAGAGTGTATAGTCCTTTATTGCCCTTGGGAATAAATGTATTGTAACACAATGAGCATAAGATGTAATTGAAAGAACTAAATTTTGAAATTTCTTCACAAATTCACTTTAAAATAAAAACAAAATTTATAATCATATGTCCTTCTCTCTCACACACATACTCTTAATATTTAACTCCACTTGAGAAATACCCAAGGGTTTCTTCTACACATTTGGAAGATTCTAACTTTAAAAAGTGAGATCCAGCTAAACTCAGATATTCCAATCTGGTCCACTGCCTGTTTCTACATAGGCCATGAGCTAAGAATGATTCTTATACTTTTAAATTTTTTTAAAGGAGAATATTTTTAATATTTAATAGTTATACGAAATTCTAATTTTACTGTAATATTTATTGGAACATGATCATTTGTTTACGTATTGTTTATGGCTGCTTTCATTTTACAATGGCAGGTTAAGTAGCTGCAAGAGTCTGCATGGCCTGCTTGGTTATAGGTAGAAGTCAGGAGCCCGAATTTATCCCCAGATGGAACCATAATCCCAGTGTGGTGCCATTCTTCCTAGTGTGGTGGTTTTACAGAAATTTCCTACAAATTCTTTAATGGGTCTACCCCTTTGGCAGGTGGGGTCTACATTTCCCCCTGTCTCCACTGCTTAAATCTGGGTAGGCTTATAATAGGTTCTACTAGTGGAGTACAGAGAAAGTGATACTAAGCGACTCCTCAAGCTAGGACATAAGAGGACATGCCTGTCTCTTGGAATGCTTACTCTTGGTAGCTGTCAGCTACGAAGCTGTAAGAAGTCCAAGACACATGGGGAGGCCACAGTCAGTGCTTAGTTGGCAGCTCCCCAGTTTAGCATGTCTGCCAAGTCATCCCAGAGCAAGTTTGTGGCATGAACCAAGAAACTTCCAGATAATTTCAGCCCCCAGATTAGCCCCTTGAAGAAGTCATGGACATCATGAAGCAGAGATAAGCCATCCTTGCTGTGCCTGGCCAAAATCCTGACCCACAGAATTTGTAAGCATGTTTGTTTATGCCACTAAGTTTTGGGTGGCTTGTTATCCAACAACAGAAAACTGGAAAATGCAGGATCAGCTGAATTCCATCCTAGGATATGCATATTAGAGCAAGTGAAGCTCCTAAATGTAGGCACTGCATCTAAATCATCAAAATTATCAAGATTGTACCCTGTGAGTTGTAAACCTGCTGCAGAGATTTCAGGGTTGTTCACAAAATTTTAATAGCTACCAGGACCTTACAGTATGGGTATTCTCATTTTATATCAATGAGTTAAGTGATGAGCCCGAAGCCACAAAATTAGTGAAAGAGCCATTCACTTATACATATTCAAAATCTGTGTGCTCACACACTGGCTGTGGTGCCTCAGAAGAACCAAACCTAAAGGAAGCTGCAATGGTGGCTTGAAATATTAAAATATGACAAATCACACAGGCTGAGAATTCCTGTTAACATAATCAAATAAGGCAAAGAGCAAAGTGTTAAAAGATCCTCAACGCTGGGCTGGCTGCGGAATTGAATGTTCCTCGGGATTGCAGGGGGACTGGTTGATGGGAGAGGGGCCCTGGCAGAGGTGTGTTTTATTAGGGGATCAGGGTAGAGTGTCTGCCTTTGCCTTCCTGGTTAGGGTGGGCCTTCAGCTGCATTCTTCATCAGTAGCGACAGTTAAGTACCAAGAATATGGAGTCCAAACACCTATGGCACTTAATAAAAGGTGTCAAATCCATGCTCTGTCTACTTGGATTCACAGCTGTCAGTCAGAAATTCCCCAGTCTTTCATGTAGTGACATTCTATCTTGCCTTACTAAGAAAAATGCCAACATCTGCTGAGTGCCAACTATATACAAGTCACAATTTTAGGCCTCTCACATGCATATACCAACTTAATCCTTTGAAGGATCCTATTAGGTACACACTTCCATTTTCCAGAAGTAGATACTAAGGGGTAAGTAATTTGCTCAAGGTTACAAAGCTAGTAAGTGGTAGGGCTGGGATTCAAACCCATATTCTGACTTCAGATCCCAAGGCTTCAAACTTCATGCAACATTGCTTCTCTTTGTAATATGGAGATGAACCCTCTTCCCACATTTCTTTTCAAATCAATTTTAACAAATGTTTGTGAAATGCTTGGCAGCATACCATAAGCTATGCACAGTCTCATTACTTTATAATAAGAATTAGATTTTTAAAAATTAATATGATTTCTAATAATATTTTTCAAAATTCCTGTGAAAATCAAGTACTTTGAAGTAGTTTAGAATTGTTAAATTTTACCATGAATATTAAAAAAGGGCCAGGCACAGTGGCTCACACCTGTAATCCCAACACTTTGGGAGGCTGAGGCAGGTGGATTGCTTGAGCTCAGGAGTTTGAGACCAGCCTGGGCAACAGAGTGGGACACTGTCTCTTCAAAAAAATAGAAAAAATTAGCCAAGCATATTGGTGTGCATCTGTAGTCCCAGCTACCCAGAGGCTGAGGTGGGAGGATCACCTAAGCCCGGGAGGTTGCGGCTACAGTGAGCCGTGATTGTGCCACTGCACTCCACCCTGTGATATCCTGTCCCTACCTCCCAAGAAAGAGGTGGGGATATGATCAAATTTGTTATAAAGAATTCTAAAAAAAAAAAAAAAAAAGAAGAAGAAAGAAAGAAAGAAAAGAAAAAATAACCCACCAAAACGATGCCTACCTAGTATTACCTGGGTACTGTGGAATAAATTACATTAAACTATTTTAAATTGTTCAAATTACTCAAGGGGGTTTTGTTGGTTTGTTAGTAACCTGGCAAAGAGAACAGAGTGCTTGTATTGTTCCTTTGCTTCAGAATTCAGTATTTTCCTAAAGAATTTCCCCTTAATGGACTGATCTACCATTTTAGGACAGTGAGAGAACATTGTGACTCCCAGTTTACAAGTGAAGAAACTGAGGCATATGGAGCGTAAAAGTCTCCATTTTAGGACAGTGAGAGAACATTGTGACTCCCAGTTTACAAGTGAAGAAACTGAGGCATATGGAGCGTAAAAGTCTCTTGACTACCAGGGGTGCTCTTGCCTCCCTCCACCTCACTGCCTGAGAGGAGCTCCCTGTGTCCTTCTGACAAGGAATGTGATGGTGACACACTATGGAAACCTCATCTTGTGTTCCACTACCGCGTTTTTTGTTTTTTTTTTCTCTCTCCCTGTAAAAGGAATCTCTTTTAGCATGCCAACCAAGCCCACGCTCCTCAGCAAGCATAACAGAACCTCAGAGTAAAGATAGCCCACAGAGAGGTTAATCCTGAATGTATCCAATAAACTGAAGAGGACCGACTGGCCAATGCAGAACCCTCCAAGAGGCCAGACAGATTCTGGGTCTGTATCCTGCCATGATCCCTGCAGACAGAAGAAAACAAAGACATTCTCAACAGAAAGCTACAGGTGGACCCACAATCCTCCTCAGTGTAATTAAAAACATTTTTCTTTCCACAGCTCAGCTTTCATCTTTTATCCTTCTTTATCCTTTCCCCTTCATCCCCTAAGGGGTTTCTGAATGCTGATGAGACAACGGGACTAAAACCATCTTGTCATCTTTTGGGTCAATTCTTAGGCTAGCCAACATCCAGCCATGGGTCAAATGATCAGTAGGTAGCGTGCGGTCCCCATGGGAACGGATTCTAATTTGTCATCATCTCCAGTGACAACGTTTCATCACAACATCAATGAATTTCTTTCTTGCTGAATTTCTTTTCTCTTAATTTTCCCATAGACATTTCTGTCATTTGCATACTTCCCCAGAGCCCTTTTTTAAAAGCTCTTTTTACCTTAGCTTTACACTTCAGAAGACTAGGGGTGGGGGAGGCACATGGTTAGAAAAAGGTAAAACAAAAATGCAAAGGCATAGTGGGTACTTTATTTATGTCTGCTTCCTAAAAGGAAGGGCCGGAAGGAGTTTTGAATGTTAGGGAAAGCTTTATTTAAAATACATAACAATGAAGCTGACAGGCACAGACAGGAAATGTACCCTAGGGGACTGAAGATTCATAGCAAAATTCCTATTGAACGTAGAAAAGTTTAACATTTGACATTCAAAAACCTTTGTGCAGTGGTAAGAATTTAATAGTTGATCCTTATTTCCTTCAACTTTAGCCTTAATATTCAAGAATAAACCTTGCATTTTGTTTTCTAGTAAGTTTCAGGGTTTATTTGAATGTATGTGACATAAAAATAATTTTAAGCACAAATATTTAATGTCTCTGAACATCACACGATTGCATTCTAAAGTTCTTCATAGAAACTATTCTCATGGTTTCATGTTGCACATCATATACAGGATACAAGAAATGCTCTAACTCTCTGCTATTCTTTATATTAGTAATAGTCGTAATGGTCCAGACAGACATAGAGCTCTCTCACTTATTAGCTGGGAATTTGGGTAAATTCCTTGACTTCCCTTAGCATCAGTTCCTCATGAGTAAAACAGAAATAATATCCCTTAAAGGACTTATTGTGATGTTCAAATGAAACACAGTGAATATACAAAGACTAGGACAAACACAAGGGATTATTCTTACTGTTATAGTGGACAGTCTCTGGCCTAGAAATGTAGTAGTAACTGGGGAAATACTGTGGGGTCTAAATTTTCTAACAACAGAGCTAGAAGTAAAAGGATAAAGCTACAAGTAATAAACTGAATGATAACTAACCATTTTATTCATTTAACTCATGGTTAATTCTACATGGGAAATCTGGCACAAGGTCTTGTGGGGGAAAGCATTTTTTCTTAGATTAAAAGCAAAATGGCACGGAAGGCTGGAGTCAAAGAAGTTTCAGTTAAATTCAGCTCTGTCATTTACTAGCTGAAGGAGACCAAGCAAGTTATTTTTCTAAGCCTCAACTTAGTTACCTCTAAATTGGACATAATAATAGCTGCTTTGTGATGTTGTTTGAGAACCAAGAAGGATAAAGTTTGTAAAGTACTTAGCAGAGTGTCTAATGTATTATAAGTGCCAAATAAATGGTAGTGGCTGTTTACTATTATTGTAATGGTTATTATTGTTTGAGGAACTTAACAATGGCTAGGTAAGAATGGAGAATCCAAAGAACATTCTCTGTACTTGGAGAAGGATGAGTAGTCAACAGTCAGGATGGTTGTGTCAGCAGTAGGCTATGACCTTACTACAGCTGTCAGTGACTCTTCTAAAGCACTGTGTCATACAGGATAGGTAATTACAGTCTCAGGCAGCTCAGACTTTTTCTGGGATCCTCTTTTAAGACTCTAATAATGACCTTACTCTTGTGTTGTTGTATTTTACCATTTTCAAAGCATTTTTACCTGAATTGTCTCATTTGTGCCTTATAACAACCCTGGGAGCTAGGCGGAGCAGATATTTTCTCTGTCCCAGTTTTACAATGAAGGAAATCGAGGCTCAGTGATTTGCCCAAGTTGGTGCTGAGTAAAGGTAGAAAACAAAAAGACCATTTCTTCTAATCTCTAGCTCAATTCTCTTTCTGCTAACAAGCTCCCTCAAACTGAAGAAAAATGTGAACTCTCCCAGATCAAATTATCTAAATTCTACTTATTCCTTCTGGTTCCAGCCCAATTTCAACCTCTTTGAAGCCTTCTCTATCCTTTTCCAAAATTTCCTAGGACTCACCATTTGTTCCACTCACTTTCTGCTTCACATTGTTCTTGTTCTTTCCTCATTTGAAGACCCTGTTTATCCCAACAAACCAATAACAGAACAATAATTAGAACTAACTGATTGCTGACTATGCTTAGGGCATTGTGTGACATGTGACTTTACCTGATGCCTTTTAATCTTCACAACAGCCCGTGGTAATCACCCTATGCTATTTTTACAGATGATTCCAATTGACTAACTTGCCCAAGGTCACACAGCTAATAAACAGAATAATTAGATCAAATTCATCCTCTTGAACCACTGCACTATGCATTTTTATTTGTTGCCTGGCACATAGAAGAGACTTAAATATGTTAATGTCACATGCCCCCACACAATATACCATCATTTGCCATATTGAAAAGATCTTCCTCTGAGTGTAGACAAAGACAGATAACCTATGACTATTACTCATATCTGATTCAAACCAATCAGAAACTTCAGGGCCTCTCTAGTTCCATATCTTGACCTGCTTCCTAGGTAATATCAGCTGCTCTAAACCAAGTCTTGCTGTCCTAGCTCCAACTATTCTACAAATACTATAGAGCAGCTTAAACAACAAATATTTATTTCTCATAGTTCTGTAAAGTGGGAAGTCCAAGATCAAGATGACAGCAGAGTCAGTGTGTGGTGAGGGCCCTCCTTCCTAGCCTGCAGATGGCAATCTTCTTGTATCCACACATGGCAGTCAGAGTGTCTGTCTCTTCCTTTCTTATGCAGAGGACTCCAGCGTTTCTGTCTCTTCTTACAAAAGCTTAAATCACATCATGCAGCCTCTACGCTCATGGCCTCATCTAACCCTAATTAGCTCCCAAAGGCCCCACCTCCAAATACCATCACATTGGGGGTTAGGGCTTCAGCATATGAATTTGGGGAAGACACAAACATCAGTCCATACTTGCCCCCAAAACAGCACCTGTTCAGAAAGGTATACTGATAGCAACTGCCCGCTGTCATGATATGGCTCCTCATCACCACTAGTTTGGGCCTCATGAAATTACTCAGTAGGACAGAGCCTGGGCATGGCAGGCAACGATACAGGACAAGACAGATGAAGACCTGGAGATGCAATAGGGCCAGTCTGAATTTCCATTGGCCTGTGGAGACTTCAGGGTAGTCTGACAGATGTGAGGGAATAGCCCATCCAACAGGGAAGGAGGGCAGCTGCTGACAGACGATCTGCAGGTGGACCAGGAAGATTTATGTGCAAGGCTGTCTGGGCTCCAGGGTCACATACCCTGATCCTGTGAGAGGTGGGGCCCCTGTGCTGAGCTGGGAGGAGCACAATGGAAAAAACAGAAGGCAAGTGCTGACATGCCAGAGAACAGGGGGAGGCTGAGCCCTGGGAAACAGTTGAGACCAGCAGCTTAGCTTCTTTCTTCATGCAAAATGAACGTTTGCTTTAAAAGTTATAATGGGGTTGGTTTGGATAACAGTTTGTGTTGGATATTCCAGGAGAGTCACTGCAATACACACCCAAGCCTCCCAAAAGCCAAGGTTATCAACTCAAGGGCTCAATGGACTCTTGCCCTGTTTTTCACCCCACTCTACCCTTAACAACCAGATCATAACAAAAGAAACAAAGGGAAAGGCAGGCTTCAACCCACTTCTTCTCACTTCACTCTGTAACAGGAGCCCCTGACTCCAGATTCTTTTACATCTGAAATAAGCCCAGGCCTTGAAAGTTTACCATCTATTCCTTCATAAGGAAAAAGAAGTTCAACCTATTCTTCACCTTAGAAAAAAATTGAGAAGCTAAGAATTGGGAGGAGGAGAGAGCAGGAGCCACAGAATAATCTCTAACATTTTACATCACAACTTTTTGTGTAGAATATTAATCACGAGGGAAAAGGGAAAAATACAATGGGTTCGTGACCTTGGGAATTCTCTGGTGGCCTGTGAAAGACACACTCAACTGTAGAAAAGAAAAGCAAACCTAGTCACTTCCTACGTAAAACTCTTACTTGGAGAACAAATATCTGTGCATAACTTATAAACACTAAGTGTAACATAGATGCATTTCAAATAAAAGGGAGGCCGCTAGAGAATGGGGATGGATAGGCTGGAAAGGCTCTGGGAACGTGAAATTTCATAGAGCCCAGACTCTCTTCTCCAGACCCAATGCAAATAATATCTTGTCACAAACCAACCTTGTGACCTGCGCCAGAGCCTGGCACAAGATGTAGAAACTCAGAAAAATGTGTGCTGCATAAATGAAGGACGAAACCTGACCTAGCCTCCTGTTAGAGGATAACCGACCACAGCATTTTAGGGCTCTTCAAGAGCCCCTTTGAGAGAATATTGATCAAACACTTGCCAGCAAGCGTCAATTAGCTCAGCAATGGAGTGGAAAGATGACACTGGCAAGGAAACAAGTATCTGTTACCACTAAGCACTTCCTTACCCTCATACTGGCCAAGTACTTACTGAATCCAAGTCCTGGGATGACAATCTTGAGACACAATGACCTTCTCTAAAACTTTTAAACACCTAGATGTTTCTATTCCCCCTTTAAAAATAATATTAACTTAGCTTGCCTTTCGAATGAAATATAGCATTGTGCCATTTTAAGATTTCATTCATACTATGAGCTCAATTACAATAATTGCAAGGTCTCTCCCTCCTAGTGTCTCATTTAAAAAGATGATTGTAAGACAGAGCCTCATTTGCAGTGGAGTTCTATATTTAGAGTAATAAATTTGTACAGAGTAAATTCCCTTTAAAACTAAGGAAAGAAAAATAGCACAAAAGGAAGCATCTTACGAATGTTTGATTTCTTCAACTGTTAAAGACTGGCCTTGAGTATCCATATTACCTGAGTCTTGAGTATGATGTGGCATTAGGAGGCAGGAGCACTTTCTCTCTTGGTCCTACCGTTGAACAATGAAGCCAGTTGTAATGAGATAATATCACTCAATAGAGAAAAGGTCTTTGTAGGCTTCCGTTTCAAGATGCTTTAGCAGTGGCAAAGCAACTCCTGAGATTTTGGGGTCTTTACAATGCAGGCATATAGCTGTAAGTGCTAATCCAGAGGTACAAGTTTTTTTTTTTTGAGACAGAGTCTCGCTCTGTCCCCCTGGCTGGAGGGCAGTGGCGCGATCTTGGCTCACTGCAAGCTCCGCCTCCCGGGTTCCCGCCATTTTCCTGCCTCAGCCTCCCGAGTAGTTGGGACCGCAGGCGCCCGCAACCGCGCCCGGCTAATTTTTTTTTGTATTTTTAGTAGAGACAGGGTTTCACCGTGGTCTCGATTTCCTGACCTTGTGATCCGCCCGCCTTGGCCTCCCAAAGTGCTGGGATTACAGGCGTGAGCCACCGCGCCCGGCCAAGTTTTTCTTTTAATATCATTAGGAAAAAATTTTTCAAGCCAACAATAACAGCACCCTCATCCCCGCCCCTCCCACAACTTAGATGAGGTGCAAATGTTGGGTGCTGCTGGAAACTACGCTGCCTGCTATTAAGACTTGCTAGAAACAACAACAAAAAGAAATGTTTCCCATATGGGTTTCCAACCAGAGGAATGAGGATATTTGCCTGAACCACAACAATTTTATTATATCCTTCTCTGAACTATTCTGTGTGTTCTCTTGCCAAGCTGCATCTAATATCACTCTCTAAGTCACAGTTGGATTTAGGAAGGTCTTCTCATCCCCTATCCAATGACAAGGTGAACTGCAAACAGAAGAACTGGGGAATGCCTGCTTTCTATTGGCTGTTTGGTTGCAGGATTCACAGCTAAAACCTTCCTTTAGAGGCTGGTGCCATGATAGGCCTGACATGCGTGTCAGCGGATGTGACAGTGACACTTCCTGATGACTCTGCAGCATGTAAAAGGACTAAACTAACAGCTGCTTAAGTAACACCCCAGCATGAATGCCCATGAACAGCTATTTCAACACGATCCCTACCTGCCCAGAGTCTTTTAATATTAAAATAAAACTATAACCCTTGACAGGTTTCCAGTTTTACCACACCACATTATTTCATGGGTCCAGATTTTCAAAGCATTTACCCATTTCAGGGGTTTCTGATATGAGCAGCAATTAATTCCTTCACATCATTATCAAAATATTTCCTACTGCACCATGGGATATGTTAGGGATGGGTGGTCCCTGTTCTTGAGTTGCTCGCCAGGTTTTATAATATGTTCTCGGATGAGTTTCTGTTTACTCATTCTGCGAGTACAGATAATTTGAGGTTATTTTATTTTTCAGTGGGAGCAGCAGTTTTAGGTGGAGGATGGAGTCAGGTAGGGCTGGGGTAGGGAGAGAAGTCTTGGCTGCTCCCTTACCAGCGTTTCCAAATACTATTCAAACTTGAGGTACTGGAAATGTATGTAAAATGGGCTTACTTGTTTCCATTTTTAGTGGAATGTTCATTTCTCATGATACATGCTTCCTGGCCTTTAAAATGAGGACTTGGACTCAATCTATTCCCTTCTAGTTAAATGAAGTTTGACTATTTGAGTAAAAAGCCCAGATCCGTGTTTTTTTTCAAGGATCTGCTTCACTGAAAGAAGGCATCTGCACACACATGGATTGCAGAGCTATGTGAAAAGCTGACTTTTATAAAACTAAACTAATGGCTGCTTACATAACACCCAGTGTGTTACCTTCAGCTGGAACACAGAGAGAGGCACATCAGAGTGGGAGCTTACATGCCGCTTCTTGCCCTGCCGCAAGGCACTCCCTGCTCCTCTCCAGCTGGGCCTGCCTGCAACACCCACTCTCCCTAAAGAAGCAGTACCAGCCCCTTCATTTGTTTCCTTAGAGTGGGAACACAAACTATGAGAATCAAGGGAATGAGGGAAATGGACTACTGTGGTTTTGCCCAAACAACACTACCACTAAAAAAAACCTGTAACCAGAATTTCCAAGACTTAAATGTGTGTGGTGGTGGCAGTGATGGTGAGAGGCTTAAATATTGTATTTTCTATATATGGTATAGGTATATATTTTTACATCTGTATATTTGTGTGTTTTTATAAATGTACTTTTATATTTGTATTTCTATTTTTACAAATATAAAAATACTGTGCATAAGGCTGGGCACGGTGGCTCACGCCTGTAATCCCAGCACTTTGGGAGGCCGAGGTGGGCAGATCAGCTGAGGTTGGGAGTTCGAGACCAGCATGACCAACATGGAGAGATCCTATCTCTACTAAAAATAAAAAATTAGCCGGGTGTGGTGGCACATGCCTGTAATCTCAGCTACTCGGGAAGCTGAGGCAGGAAAATCATTTGCATCCGGGATGCAGAGGTTGTGGTGAGACGAAATCACACCATTGCACTCCAGCTTGGGCAAGAAGAGTGAAACTCCATCTCAAAAAAAAAAAAAAACTGTACATAATAAGAGTAAATATGTGCCTGGAGTAATTAATAACTGTAAACAATAGATATATACTGCTTTTGTGGGTACATGGTTAATACATTACATAAAACATGTGCATACATGGGGTGCGTGCATGAGTATATGTAAGCAGGATTATCTCAGCTTACCTCAACACCAGGCACCACTTATACTGACTAATGTACTATACAGACCCCTGAAGTCAGTGGGTCTATATTTAGTACAGAAATATAAGCTTTCATGCATGCAATCACATATATTTTAACTTGCAAATATATATATATATATATATGAATACAGAACAGAGGTTATATGTACGTTTTCCTTAAAATAGAAACAAGATGGCTCCAAATCCCAAATGATGGGGGGAGATGGGGAGCTGTCAGGTGGCCTCCTCTCTCTGTGTCCACCTCACTCTTTCCTAGCTGAACAGTACTCCAGGCATCCTGACTATTGTCCAGGCTTCATATAGGAAGAAAGATCCGGGAGTTCTGAGAGGTATCTAAGGGTTGCTATATCCTCCAAGGAAACTGTACTAACAGAAGCTTACCAACCACAGTGCTACACTAAGAATGCCAAGTTGTTATCAGCTTCTTGTGTGTGACAGAAAGGAAGCTCACGATGTTACGCTTTCATCCCACAAACTGGTCCAACAGCTGCAGTTTTCCACTCACTCAATTAGCTAAAAGTCCTTATTCAGGAGGTACTTACTTTAAAGCAAAATGAAACAAAACCCCAATAACCCAACAGAAATTCCATGAGGATACAAATTATAACCAACTGTCTTAAGGTTATGTTAATAATAGGATAATGATGAATTGGGAAGAAAGACAAAAGAGTCATCAAGGACTTCACTTATTTTTATGTCTTGTTTATGTTCCTGCAGGATGATCCATTAGTAATATAATGCGCTTCCTCCTAAGGCTCCAGTTATATCCTTGTGATTTATGAGAGCTAAAAGCTCATCACTAACAGCACAGAAGGCACCCTCCACCATTGTTTTATCCCTGACAACTGAGCATTTAAACTCGATCTTTTCCTCATTTAGCAGCTAAGTTTTCATTACAGTACTTACATTATTTAGACATATTATTTATCTTATGTCAGCTGATGTAAGACTCTCAAGAGAAAATAAACCACCTTCATTTTAAAAATTGAAAACATACAGATAAATCTGCAGCAGAAAAAGTATGAACAACAACACAGCGTATGTTTTTAGAACATGGTTAAGAACATGGGTTTTAGAGTTAGACCACCTTGGCTAAAAATCCCAATCCTATCACCTAATTCAACCATGATTCTAGGAAATTACTTAATGTCTCTGAGTCTCAGTTTCCTCAAAATGAGGAGAAGAACTGTATTTGTAACAGAGGGCTGTGGCACAAATTTAATGAGATAACTTATGTGAAGCAATGTTTGTTAAATGAATACAAACTATCATGCTGAATAAATAAAATCTTTTCCAAAATGCAACATGATTTACATGTGTACTAATTCTTGCACCCGTTTGGCATTCATTAGGATTCTAGGGACACATACATAATTTGAACAGAAATGAAGGTAATGCCACACTAGATGAGATCCACAGTCCATCAGGGCATCACCCTCAAGAGATTAGCAAGAAATATCAAATGCATGAACAAATGCTCCTGCAATTTAACAATGTCCTTGGGATAAGCTCTTTGTTTCTCTTCCTACAATGCCAAGTATAGAATAAGTACTCAACAAATGTGTGCTGACTTCATCACCTGCCTACCACTTACTAGAGGTATGCTCAGAATCTCTCCTTCAAAGAGATCATAATCTAGTTTATCCACTCATTCCCCAATATCTACAAAGCACTACAGTGTGAATTATTCTGTCATGGTTCCTATACTCAGGAGTTTAACTTCCACAAGAAACCTAATTTTGGCTTTTAGAGGAGGCAACACATACCATTTACTCTCTGCAAAAAACATACATACCCGTAATAATATTTAATTCTAAATATTGTTAGAGCTAAAAGCTCTAATATATATATATGTGAACATATTATCTTTTAGCTCTAATAATATTTTTTTCTTGCCTCTTCCAAACTTTAAAGAGCATCCCAATTACAATATTGTTGTATGTTTGTTTTTTGCTTTTTTTGAGACAGAGTCTCACTCTGTCGCCCAGGCTGGAGTGCAGTGGCGTGATCTGGGCTCACTGCAAGCTCCACCTCCCGGGTTCACGCCATTCTCCTGCCTCAGCCTCCCAAGTAGCTGTGACTACAGGCACTCGCCACCACACCCAGCCAATTTTTTGTTTTGTATTTTTTTAGTAGAGACAGGGTTTCACCATGTTAGCCAGGATGGTCTCGATCTCCTGACCTTGTGATCCGTCCACCTCGGCCTCCCAAAGGGCTGGGATTACAGGCATGAGCCACCGCACCCAGCCTTGCATGTTTTAAAAAGAAATTCAAATTCAGCTTTGCATAATTTTTGCTGTAGTATAATTGTTTGTAAATCTTTCCTTTAAAAAAAAAAAAAAGCCATAGACCATTTTAAAAAAAAAAAAGCCTCATTCCAAACAAATAAGATGAATTGCTGGGGGAAAAGGAAAGACCAAAAAAAAAAAAAAAAAAAAAAAAAAACCCTCATACTAGCCTTCAATATACAAAACAAATAAGATGAATTGCTAGGGGAAGGAGTGAGGAGGACAGAGCCTAGCCCCTTGCCCCTTCCATTCTGTGGTAAGACAGGCAGTACCTCCCCCATACCTTGGGGGAAAAAAATTAAAAACATATAGTGGAGTACTGAATCTACATACACTTGAATTTCAAATCAGTTCTCTAACCCCCTGCTTGGGTGACCCTGGAAAGGGAATTTCTTTGTGCATTATTTTTCTTGTCAGTAAATCTGGAAGAGTTGTTTTTGAGGATTATTAATTCATGCAGCAAATTTTTGCTGAGCACCTGCTACTACATGGACATAGTTTTAATAGTGCTGGGGGCACATCAAGAAATGAAACAGACAAAAATCCATGCCCTCATGGAGCTTCTATTCTATTAGGGAAAGATACATAATGAAAAACATAAATACATACCTATGTCCTACATGATAAACTGTAAGGAGATAAAACAGAGAAGGGGGTAAGAAGTAAAGAGAGATGCAATTAATAAAATTTATAAATGAGTGGTCAAGGAAGCCCTCCCTGAGAGGTATCAGTTCAGCCAAGAATAAAAGGATGTAAGGGAACCAGCCAAGTGGTTATGTGAGAAAACATTTAATCATAGTGCTTAATCAATCATATGTTCAATCAATAATGCTGATTATTATCACGGCCAGTACAATATAAACAAAGAAAACACTAAACTTGGATTAAACATCCTATCACTGCCACATTCATTTCTGAGGCATTGAACCATTTATACTTATTACCTCTCTGAAATAGTTTACTCCCATGGAAAATAGGATAATAATACCTGCTCTTCTGATGTCATTAAGAGGATAAAATGAGAAAATATGTGTAGAAGCACAAAGAAAATCGATAAAGAAACATAAATATTAGAACAATCACGTCTCCTCTAAGGCTCTTTTAGAAATGACAGACCACCAGCCTCTTTTATTCACAAGGAATACAATGATTTGATAAGAGGCTCAGGAAGAGGGTTTCTAAGACGATAAAAATTAGCTTATTTTCTGTAGAGTCAGAACAACAACAGTGAGAGCTAAGACAGACATACTGATTTCCAATCAAGGAAACATAAACACTAAATCAGGTAAACTTGCCAGGGCTCTAGCTGGACAGAACAGCCCCCTGTTTACTCTGGTCCTTGCTTGATTCATTGTAAATTCCCCGTCTGGGCGGCATCAATACCTCTCAACCTTTCTTTTGCCTTCCTACAGATTTAGTGCCTTCCATTCACTCATTCAATAAACATTTAACAAGCACAATCAACACAGAGCCAAGTGTGGATCTGGGTAAGAGGGTGAACTAAACCAGGACCCAACCTGAACAAATTCCCTGGGTACAGATGAGAGAAAAGTTGGGGACAAAGAAAGAACAGAATTCATCCACCCCACCTTCCAGATTCCTGCAGCCTGGACAAGTCTGAGCCTTTAAAATACTTCGGTAGGTAAAATTGTAAACAAAATGAGAGCCCTCAGGCTACTACCATACTAGATTACACTTGGCAAGGCAACCCCAAACAAATCCAGATCTTGGAAATATGAATATTGAGGTGCCAGAGTATCTCCAATCATTATTCAACAAATATGTATTAAATGCCTGCCTAGTGCTCAAATCTTCCGCACCTGCTCTTCCTTGTCTAACCATTGTCCCTTTTCTTCCTGTGGCTCAGTACACAATTCAAGAACGCACTCAAACTTTCCTATAGTGGAAAGTGTTTGGGAGTAGAAATACAAAAGTAATACAAATGCAAAGCTAATATAATGTCCAGTGTCTCACTTCTCAATTAGTTTTTCTTCTATTAAAAGCTTCTACTAGCTCCTTCCAGGGCGTTTCTGTGAACATTCTCTCTTGAAAATTCCCCTTTTAAAGTTTACAGATTTACAGATGTTTCCTTCTAGGCCTTACCCAAGAGGATTAAATAACAAATTAAGAATAGCAATCTTCTCTGCAGCACACCGCAGGGAAGAGAAAATGGCATCCCTCTACCCTTCTAGGTTCCTTGGCTGGGTTACAAATTAAACTGACATAAGACAGGAGAAAGACTTATGTAAATATTTAATTACATAAGTATGCACAGGAGTCTCACAAAATAGGAGCCTCAAAGAAGGGTCAGATGATTGATGCTGATACAGCATCCCAGTTACAGAAAGGCATCAGGGCTTGGGGCTTCTGGGGAAGGGGGTGGCAACACAAGTTATGGGAGGGTGAGGGGAAGAAATGCATGGGGAATAAAGGTTGTCTTGTTATACAGATAAAAAGTCGGTAATAAAAGTTGTTTCTGAGCAGCCCTCAGAAGAGGTGATAATCTGGGCATAGGGTCAACCTCTAGTCTCCCCTCCTGTGATCCAAGTTAATCTTCCCTGGTTGATAAAATTCTCAGGGAGGGTATTCATGACAATTGAGTTCCTTTCGGAGGATCTGTCTTTAGACAGATAAGAGGAGCTCAGAGAAAACGCTCTGTATGCAAGGGGTGCTCAGAGAAAGCCTCTGCTTGCACCTGCTGTTCCCCAAGGGCCCTCAGTTCAAAGTAATATTTTGGGGTGACATTTCATGAACTCTTTTGGTATCCTTATATTGACATTATATCACCCTTCTGTAATCTGGAAGCAGAACACAAAATACTGAATGCCTACTACAGAGCAGGCAACCACATAATCTACATTTTATAGATAAAACTGATATAGACACTGAAAGGCTAAATACCTGTTAAAAATCAAACAGTAAATGACAGAGTCTTGCTTGGACCTTGAGTTTTCCATCTCAAAAGATGAGGCTCTTTAATTCTATATCCCATGCTACCCTTACTGGGGCTGTCCAAAAAAGGCTAGAGAAAAGTTTCCTAACCCCTTTGGCCTTCCCTCCCTGGTATCTGAGGATACCAGTTCTAAAATTCTAAAACATCACCTTAGTTAGGACTGATGATCCACATCGGGGCACATGAAGTGCTGTCTCTTTAAGGTTCACCCTCAATTCAAAATTTCTTTAAAGAAAGAGCTATTCTGTGTTTGTAGGCCACATGTAAGTTGTTCTGCTACCGGGCATCTTTATTCTCTTATGAATAAAAGGACAGAATTTTGTGCAAGGTCTACATCTGTATATCTTGCTTTCAGGTAAATTCTAGTTCATTGCTTTGACCTTCTCCAAATTCTTCGTGTCTAGAGCCTTGAGTGTATACTTGAGCAAAATAATTATTTGGAGTATTAATACATGCTAAGTGTCATTTTCTTATAAAACCAAACTGCTTCTCCTTTACAATGTCCCAGCAGATATTTGGAGAAATAAAACATCAAATTTTAAACCCTTCCTGTAAAATTCTCATTATCAAATAACAACTCAGAAAAATACTCCAAAAAACTGTCTGTCAGAATATATTTTAAATACCAGAGTACCAGGGTGGGGGGAGGGTGGGCAGAAAAATTATTAAATCCTTGAACTGCATGTGTGCAAGGCAAACTCTATCTAAAGATAAACTGAGCTGAGATTTGAGCAGTTGTCTAAAAACTAGATTAGCAGTTTGATGCCAGTCAAGTTAATTGCCTGCTAAAACAAACACACACTCCTCACAAGAATATAACAGAATCCAGATTTTTCCACAATACCAGGATACAACCAAAAATTTTTGACATGTGAAGAAAAAAGAAGTGTGACCAATTCTCAAGAAAAAAGACAGTCAACAAAGATAAACCTCAAACCATTTTTAGATGTTATAATGAGCAGACAAAATTTTAAAACAGCTATTATAACTATGCTCAAGAATGCAAAGATAATATACTTGAATAAAATGAGGAATTTCAGTACAGAAATAGAATTACTACGAAGAAACAAATGGGGCCGGGCACAGTGGCTCACTCCTGTAATCCCAGCACTTTGGGAGGCCGAGGCAGGCAGATCACAATGTCAGGAGATCACGACCATCTTGGTCAACATGGTGAAACCCCATCTCTACTAAAATACAAAAAAAAATTAGCCGGGCCTGGTGGCACGTACCTGTAATCCCAGCTACTTGGGAGGCCGAGGCAGGGGAATTGCTTGAATCTGGGAGGTGGAGGTTGCAGTGAGCTGAGATCACGCCACTGCACTCCAGCCTGGTGACAGAGCAAGACTTGATCTCAAAAAAAAAAAAAAAAAAAAGGAAATTCTGCAGCATAAGAAGAATAAACCATCTTTATCTTTATTCAAGAGAAAAAATATTTAAAAAGAAAAGAAAAAGGCATTGTCTCAGGGATTTGTAGTAAAATATCAAAAGATCTAGCATACCTGTAATTAGAGACATAGAAGGAGAGCAAATAATGAGATAGAAAATATATTTGAAAAAATAATGGTCCCAAAGTCCCCAAATTTGATGAAAGACACAAATTTACAGATTCAAAAAGCTCAACAAACACCAAGCAGAATAAATATTTAAACCGTTACGTCTAGGGAGGCATAATCATAGTCAAATTGCCGAAAACCAGGAAACAGAGAAAAACCTCAAGAGCAGCCAGAATAATTAAATGAATAAACAAATAACATTGCATATAGGGTAACAAAAACTTTCACTGATTTATCACCAGAAATTACGGAGTCCAGCAGATAGTGGAACGTTTTTAAAGTGTTCAAAAAACAAACTGTCAATTCCGAATTCTATCGAAAGCAAAACATCTTTTAAGAAAAAAGGTAAAATAGAAACTTTTTTTTTTTTTGAGATAGTGTCTTGCTCTGTTCCTCAGACTGGAGTGCAGGGGTATCATCACAGCTCACTGTAGCCTCAACCTCCTTGGCTCAACCAATGCTCCCGCCTCAGCCTCCTGAGTAGCTGGGACTACAGGCATGTGCCACCATCTCTAGCTAATTACAAAAAAAAAAAAAGATTGTAGACATGGGTGTCTCCCTATGTCACCTGGGCTGGTCTTGAACTCCTGGGTTCAAGCGATCCTCCCACCTCAGCTTCTCAAAGTGCTGGGATTATGGGTGTAAGCCACCGCATGTAGCCAAGAAACATTTTCTGTGTACACAAAACAATAAAAAACTAAGAGAATTTTTCACTAGGGTATCTTCACTACAAGAAATATTAAAGGAACTTCAGATTCAATATCAGTTGTTATCTTTACAAAGAAACAAAGAGCATAAGAAATAGTAATTATGTGAGAATATGCAATATTTTTTCTCTTATTTTCATTAAATATGGCAATTTAGAGCAAAAACTATAACATTTTCTTGTGCAGTTTTTAATATATGCAGATATAATACATATGATAACTAGCATAAAGGATAGTGTTATGGAAATGAACCTATAAGTTGCAAGTGTTTTAGATTTTGTGTGAAGTTGATAGAATATTAATAGATAAAATTCAAAAGTGGGTTGCGAAGGAGGAGCCAACAAAAGAAAAACATAAATATTAACTTATTAAGCATTTCCCCTAAATATTCCTAATGAAAAAATTAGAAATTTTCAGAATAGATTAAAAAAAAAAGTCTCAACTATATGTTATTTATAATTGAAAGTAAATGCTTCTGAAAAGACATACCTTATAAACAGTAAGTATATAAAGGATGCAGTTGCTATATCAATATTGAGTAAAATAGACTTTAAGGACAGAATAATATTACCAGAGAATAACATTTCATAATGTTTTAATTCACAACTCATCAGGAAGACATAATCTTAAATGTGTATATAAAAACATATCAGGCAAAAATGAACAGAATTAAATGGAAAAAATACTATTTCACCATTACAGTTGAAGATTTTAACATCCCTTTCAACAAATGATAGAAAATAAAAATCAAACAAAATAAAAATCAGCCCAAAATAAATGATTTGAACAACATTATCAACCACCTTAATACATAAAGAACACCTAAAAACTGCAGAACACATGTTCTTTACAAGTTCACTTGGTATATCCACCAAGACTGATCATATGTAGAGTCATACAACCCAGGTCTCAATTAATTAAAAAGTACTGAAATCAAACAGAGTATGTTCTCTAACCATAATGGAATTAGATTAGAAATCAATAACAATAAGATATCTAAAGACCCCAATGTTTTGAAAATTGAACAAAATACTTAAAAATCCATGGGTCAAAATTTAAAAATCACAAGAGATACCGGAAAATATTTAAAACTAAAAGATGATAAAAATATATCATGTCAAACTTTGAGGTATATAAAGTGTACTAAGAGAAACGTTTATAGCTTTAAACGCATCTATTTGAAAAAAAGAAGAGTATAAAAATCAGTGATCTAATGTTCCAACCTAGAACACTAGAAAAAGAACAAAACCTAAAGTACAAGGAAGGAAACAATGAAGAACATAAATTTGTGAAACAGAAAACGAGAAAATTAAGGAAACCAAATTCATTTTTTGAAAAAATGAGTCATCACTAATATTTTACCATTCATTCTATCTCTGATTTTGTCTGTCTAGCTAGAAGTTGACCATTTTATTGATCTTTTCAAAGAACTATCCAGCATTTGGTTTTATTAACCTGGCTCTATTACTCTTCTTCTGGCTGATAGATATTAAAAAGACACAGAATATTACAAACACTTTTATGCCAACTAATTTGACAGCTTAGATGATAATAGCAAATTTCTTTTTAAAAAAATCAACTTACCAAAATTGACACAATATGAAACAGAAGATCTAAAAAAATAAGGAAACAAAAACAAAATAAGAAACCCTATCTATATCTATTAAAGAAACTGGATGCTCAAAAACCTGCCCACAGAGAAAATATCAGGTCCAGATGGTGCTCTGTTGAATTCTATCAAACACAGCAGGAAGAAATGACACCTTTCCTTCAGAAAGTTAAGGAGGAAGGAATACTTCTAAACTTTTTTTTTTTAATTTTAGATTTGGGTGTACATGTGAAGGTTTGTTCATAGAGAAACACATGTCATGGGGTTTGTTGTACATATTATTATATCACCCAGGTATTAAGCTCAGTACCCAGTAGTTATCCTTTCTGCTCCTCTCCCTCCTCCTACCCTCCCCTGTCAAGTAAACCCCAGTGTCTGTTGTTTCCTTCTTTGTGTTCATGAGTTCTCATCATTTAGCTCCCACTTGCTTGTAAGTGAGAACATGCACTATTTGGTTTGCTGTTCCTGTGTTAGTCTGCTAAGGGTAATAGCCTTCAGCTCCATCCATGTTCCTGCAAAAGACATGATCTTGTTTTATGGTTGCATAATATTCCATGGTATATATATACCACAATTTCTTTATCCAGTTTATCATTGGTGGGCATTTAGGTAGATTCCAAGTCTTTGCTATCATGAACAGTGTGGCAATGAACATTCGCACACTTGTGTCTTTATGGTAGAATGCTTATATTCCTCTGGGTATATACTCAATAATGGGATTGCTGGATCGAATGATAGTTCCACTTTTAGCTCTTTGTGGAATCGCCATACTGCTTTCCACAATGGTTGAACTAATTTACACTACCACCAACAGTGGATGGGTGTTCCCTTTTCTTTGCAATCTGCCAGCATCTGTTAATTTTTGACTTTTTTGACAATAGCCATTCTGACTGGTGTGAGATGGTATCTCATTGTGGTTTTGATTTGCATTTCTCTAATGATCAGTAATATTGAGCTTTTCTTCATATGCTTTTGGGCACATGTACGTCTTCTTTTGAGAAGAGTCTGTTCATGTCCTTTGCCCACTTTTTAATGGGGTTGTTTTTCTCTTGTAAATTTGTTTAAGTTCCTTATAGATGCTGGATGTTACACCTTTGTCAGACGTATAGTTTGCAAAAATTTTCTCCCATTCTGTAGGTTGCCTATTTACTCTGTTGATAACTTCTTTTGCTGTGCAGAGGCTCTTACCTTCAATTAGATCCCATTTGTCAATTTTTGCTTTTGTTGAAATTGCTCTTCATGTCTTTGTCTTGAAATCTTTGCCTGTTCCAATGTCCAGGATGGTTATTGCCTAGCTTGTCTGCTAGAATTTTCATAGTCAAACTAGTTTTATCAAGTCAGTATCTAAATCCAAAAAGTGATAAGCGACATGGGAAAAAAGGGAATATGGAACAAGGAAAAGGAAAATCAGGAGTATGGAAGCACGGTGGGCTGCAGTTTTGAAAATGGTGCTCATCTCACTGAGAAGGTGACATGGGAGAACAGACTTGAAGGAGGTGAAGGCCCATATGGGGATCTTTGTTTGAACAGCCCCTTGTGCAAAGGAATGTGCCTGGAAAGGCAAGGAGGCAAGTGTGCTATTCCAAAGACCCAAGTTAAGAAGATTTATCAAGGAAGATGAAGGATCAACCGTTCAACACTAATGTTAGTTATGTAAATGAGGAATTAGCAAAGTAGCGGTGTTTGGTGATCTTAAAGAGAGCAGTTTTGTGGGACAGGTAGTACTAAAGTAGGCTTAAGAGAAAATGGCAGAGGGCCAGGCGCGGAGACTCACACCTGTAATCCCAGCACTTTGGGAGGCCGAGGCGGGTGGATCACGAGGTCAGGAGCTCGAGACAAGCCTGGCCAACATGGTGAAACCCTGTCTCTACTGAAAATACAAAAATTAGCTGGGCATGCAGGCACGTGCCTGTAAACCCAGCTACTCGGGAGGCTGAGGCAGGAGAATTGCTTGAATCTGGGAGGTGGAGGTGGCAGTGAGCCAAGATCGCCACATTGCGCTCCAGGCTGGGTGACAGGGAGAGGCTGTTTAAATTTAAAAAAAAAAAAGAAAAAGAAAATGGCAGAACTGGATCTAATGAGTGTGGACACCTCTTTTGATGGGCTGTGACTCAAAGGGAAACAAAGAAATTAGACAGCAGTTGGAGAGGAAAGTCAGGTCAAGAAAAAGGTCTTTTGTTTAATATAGGTGAAATGTGTTTACATGGTGATGGATATGATCCAAAGGAGATCAAAAACCACAGAAGAGCAGGGAGAACTGCTAAAGGAATGCCCTTGACCAGATGTCAGGTGCGTCTCCCGTATAAGGAGTTCTCTCAGTTCTCTCTGACCCATTTCAAAGGAATTCTGAAATCCTCTAAAACCATCACTGCCATCAATTCAATAGTTTCTGAAACACTATGAAAATGTTTGCCATTTCACTGAGTAAATTATTAATATAAATAATTACTAGAGCATTTGAGAAAAAGTTAGAGTGAACTCTTGAGACAAGTCCAAGGTGGCTCTGATCCATTTAATGATCCAATCAAGCACCCCAAGAATCTCCTTCTCCTTTTGCTTCTTCTTTGTGTTTTACGGACCATATTTGGCTACCTTCTGAGGCACTTGCTCAAAAATTTATTTTTCTTGATTCAGATTCAACTTTGTATAATACCTTACGCAAACACACAATTTCTTTTCTTTTTTTGAAACGGAGTCTCCCTCTGTCGCCCAGGCTGGAGTGCAGTGGCGCGATCTCGGCTCACTGCAAGCTCCGCCTCCCGGGTTCACGCCATCCTCCTGCCTCAGCCTCCGGAGTAGCTGGGACTACAGGTGCCCGCCACCACGCCCAGCTAATTTTTTGTACTTTTAGTAGAGACAGGGTTTCACCGTGTTAGTCAGGATGGTCTCGAATCTCTTGACCTTGTGATCCGCCCACTTCGGCCTCCCAAAGTGCTGGGATTACAGGCATGAGCCACCGCGTCCGGCCAATTTCTTAAAGTATTCAAAAATGAAGTCTATGAGAGGTGTTCCACACAAGAACATGTGCATGGAATTTTAATTTTTCCAAGACTGTTGCCATAGTTTCTTTGGCAGCAAAACTACATATAGTGAACTAATTAAGGATTTAAAATACATTGTTAGACAATTTAGACCCACAATCTCTGAAGGTTAGTTTAAAAGAAATAATGAGTAAAAGCAAGGAAAAATCTATACCCAAGAGTAAAAATATCCCAAAATGTTTTTTATTAGTGTTAATTCCTTTGCTCCCCTAACCAGAAGATATTAACAACATGTTAGATTTCCTGCCAAGTTAGATAGTATGCACAAGAAAGATCCAACTCTCAACAAGATTTGATTAGTAAAGAGGGAGGGCAAGAACCCATGGGGATCTAATTTTCACTAACCCAAAGGAGAAACAATGGATAGAAAATGCAAGCCAGAATTCTAGATAGTACACAATATACAAAACCAAGCATAAAGAAACAGTTACCTTTCACCTAAAGGTTGTGAGCTAAAAGCACACAGGTCAATAATCTGCTTTGAATAAGTAACCTATTTTTAGTTTATCAAACAAATCCTATAAGTGGTTACAATTATTATTATAACTATTAAGAAGTGGGGAAACTGGTGAATCACTGTTAGGAAGACTGAATCCTCAAACAAGGTGAAAGCAGGAAATCTAGGAGGTAAGCCCATGTCACACCCTGCTTTCTTCCTGAGAATGTGGGCATAATCTGGAGACCCTGAGCTTCTACTTTGATGACAGCACAGAGCACCAGATATAGGAGATAAACCTCAGGGTTTGGCCAAGATGGGAAACCAAGGAATCTAAATGCGGGGGTGGTACCCAACCAGATTTCAAAACTCGTTATAAAACTAGTCACTAAGATAATGTGGTACTGGCACAAGGATAGATAGATAGACTAATGGAACCAAATCAAATTCATACATATCCAAAAACTCAACTGACAGAAAACACACTGAAAACAAATGAAGAAAGTGCAGATTGTTCGACAGAGATAGAGTATTTGAAAACACATATGGGGGGAAGAAAAGGAAATTGATACCTACTTCGCGTCCAATACCAAAATCAATTCCAGGTGGATAAAATACTTAAATGAGGCCAGGTGACTCACACCTGTAATCCCAGGACTTTGGGAGACCGAGGTGGACAGATCACCTGAAGTCAGGAGTTCGAGACTAGCTGAGTCAACATGGCGAAACCCCATTTCTCCTAAAACTACCAAAATTAGCCGGGCTTGGTGGTGGGCTCCTGTAGTCCTGGCTACTCGGGAGGCTAAGGGCAGATGAATCCCTTGAATCCAGGAGGCGGAGGCTGCAGTGAGCTGAGATCATGCCACTGCACTGCAGCCTGGGTGATAGAGCAAGACTCCATCTCAAAAAAAAAAAAAAAAAGACTTAGGTGAGAGAGGCAGAAGTTTTAGAAGGCAGTATAGAATATCTTTATGTCTAAAGACCGATTTTTTAAAAAACTGAGTTAAAATTAAAACGTTAATTCTTTAAAAGATAAAATGAGGCCAGGTGCAGAGGCCCATGCCTGTAATCATAGTACTTTGGGCATTGTTAGGCAGCCAGCCTGGGCAACATGGAGAAACCCTGTCTCCACAAAAAATACAAAAATTAGCTGGGCATGATGGTGCCTGCCTGTGGTCCCAGCTATTTGGGAGGCTGAAGTGGGAGGAATGCTTGAGCCCCAAAGGTAGAGGCTGCAGTGAGCCGTGATTGCACCAAGCACTCAAACTGGGATGACAGAGCGAAACCCTATCTCAAAACCAAACAAAACCAAACAGAACATAAAAACGATAAAATGAGATGAAAAGACAAGGCAAAAACTGAAACGACTTATTTGTGAATCATAAATCTGCACAGCAATCTAATATGGTAACTACCAGCCACATGTAGCTATTTTATCTAAAATTTAATTATCAGTAGCTCTAGACACATTTCAGGTACTCAGTAGTCATACGTGGCTGGTAGCTACTCTACTTCCCCTAATATGGAACATCATCATCTCAGAAAGTTATCTTTGGACAGCACTGATCTAGAACATATGCAGCATTTTTTTTTTTTTTTTTTTGAGACGGAGTCTTGCTCTGTCGCCCGGGCTGGAGTGCAGTGGCCAGATCTCAGCTCACTGCAAGCTCCGCCTCCCGGGTTCACGCCATTCTCCTGCCTCAGCCTCCCGTGTAGCTGGGACTACAGGCGCCCGCCACCACGCCCAGCTAGTTTTTTGTATTTTTTAGTAGAGACGGGGTTTCACCGTGTTAGCCAGGATGGTCTCGATCTCCTGACCTCGTGATCCGCCCATCTCGGCCTCCCAAAGTGCTGGGATTACAGGCTTGAGCCACCGCGCCCGGCCTCATATACAGCATTTTTAAACTTCTAAAATAAACAACTAAAAAACTGGACAAGGAGCACTAATAGATATTTGACAGAACAAAAACACAAAAATTTACTATAAGCATGCAAAAAGGTGTTTCAACCTCATTTGTAATCAGAGCGAGGCAAATGCAACTCACCTGATACCCTTTCAGACAGCCCACATTTGGCAAAGGATTAAAAATCAGATAATATCAGATATTAAAGGAGATGCAGATAAGCAAGTGACCCATGACAGCCACTGTGGAAGCAGTCTGTTGAACACTGACATCCAGCACTTCTACTCTAGAGAAGTGATTATCCACCTGAGCTGAATAGTGCCCCCCTTGCCCCATTATTTAGGGCATTTGTGTGTGGAGACACATATACAACACACAGTTCTGCCATCATTAAGTTGGAAGGAGGCCAGGGATAATAAAATTCCTGCAATTAAAGGGATTATTCCTTCTGTACTATGTACGGAGGTATGAACAAAAATCAAAACATTAGAACAAAATTTTAAAAATTAGCCAGATTTAGTGGTGTATGTGTAGTCCCAACTACTTGGGAAGCTGAGGCAGGAGGATTGCTTGAGCTCAGGAGTTTGAGGCTGCAATGAGCAATGATCGTGCCACTGCACTCCAGCCTGGGCAACAGAGCAAGAACCTGTCTCTTAAAAAACAAAACAACAACAAAATTAGAAACAGCCCAAACAACATCAGCTATAAAATGGATACATAAATTGCATATAATGGAATACCATAGAAATGGAAATAAATGACCCTTAATTACAGATGTCAACATGGGTGCTTCTAACAAATATGAAGCTGAGTGAAACTAGCAAGATATGTGAATATAAACATATGCTTAAAATTTATATAAAGAACAAAAAATAGCCAACTCAAAATTAATTTGGGGATAAATACATATAAAACAAATCAAAACAAAAAAATGCAAGGGAATTGCTAACAAAAAATTAGGATAAGGCTACCTCTGAGAGGGAGGGAGGAAGGTACTCTCTTTGGAAGGTCATACAACGGCCTTCTAAGTTTGGTAATGCATCATTTCTTCAGCTGGGTAGTAAGTTAAGATGTTAATTTTAATATATTTCTTTATATGTATGTTTTACACATGTCTCCATATATTTGATAAATTTCACAATTGTTTTAAAAGCCAGCTTAATTACCTACTAGCTGGGATCCATGGCTTTTCTGAACATTGCTAATAATAATACTGCCGCCTACCTCATGGAGTTGTTCTGAAGTTCAAAGGAGATAGAAGTGTGAGTGACTGTGATGGCGGATATTTTACAGAACAGGAAACATATGAGGTAAACATGTCCCTAAAGATTTCATTCTGGGTACTGCCCAGGACCACAGAATCCAGAGTGTCTAAACAGTTATTAAAGTCAAGAAGGTCCTGAGGTGTCTGTGTTCTCATTGTAGAATGAGAAATCTCATGTTCAATTCAACCCATGGGAGAACCATCATAATGAAGTGATAGCAAATTTTTCAATAAATGTGTAAATATGAGCTTTTATTGTTATGTTGTTGTAATAATCACCATAGTACTGAAAGGATCTAGAAATCATGTCACAGAAGAAGAAATTATTTGAGACCTGTTTATACTAAAATTTAGGCTAAGCGATAATAACAGTGACACAACTGTCCTCATTTTTGGGATAAACAACAGACACAGATCTATTTGTTAAGGGTTCTTTCAGAGGATGGACTGGAGAGACCGCAGGAATTTAAAAGTCAGTACCCTTCTGGTTCAATATAAGAAAGAACTTTTTGACAATCAGTCAGAGGACACACAGAATAGACTGTATGGTAATTCCCTTGCACTTGAATTATTTGGATAAAGACAGAGTTTAGCAGAGACTCCTGTATCTGATGAAAACAAGTATTTTAAAAATAAACTACGTTAAATTAAAACTACAGATAATAGGCTGGGCACAGTGGCCCATGCCTGTAATCCCAGCACTTTGGAAGGCCATGGCAGGAGGATTGCTTGAGCTGAGGAGTTTGAGACCAGTCTGGGCAACATGGCAAGACCTCATCTTTACTAAAAACAACAACAACGAAAAATCAGCCAGGCATGTGGGCATGTGCCTGTAGTCCGAGTTACTTGAGAGGCTGAGATGGGAAGATCGATTGATCGCCTGGAAGATTAAGGATGCACTGAGCTATGATCATACCACTGCACTCCAGCACGAGCGACAGAGCAAGACCCTGTCTCAAAAAAAATAAAACAAAATAAAAATACAAATAACAAAACTTTCTGTCATATTTATTTCGAAAGTTAGCTGTCCTGCTTAATATCCATCAACTACAAATAACTTAGTTTACCTCTTGGAGCCCCAATTTCCTCATCTATAATAAGATATCTTTCCTTCAAGGTTATTTGGTAAAAATCAATGTGATATATATGGAAGTTGCCTAGCACTGATGTTCCATAAGTGCTCAATCAGCAGCTATAATTTCTAAAATTATTATTAAAGGCTTCTAAACTTGTTTCTAGCTAGATAAATAAAAAATGACATCAGTACAAGGGGGGAAAAAAAACTTTCACATTTGAAAACAGCCTAAGAACTTGTATCTGTTACTTGAAGGAAAGTGGCAAAACTGATATCCCTGGATCAGTTTCTTTAAAATGTTATCAAATGGCCTCTGGTCTCCCAGAAAGTTTCCTTGAACATGCTTCATTCAGAAATCTTCGCCCATAAAAAAAATCTCTTAAATTTCACAACCACAAAGAACTTTCTAGTTTGCTGAAATAAAAATAAGACAGGAATTATGAAGATGAGTCTTAGCACAGCAAACTACATCATGTTTACTACAATAAATAAATACTCAGGCCATCAGCTTTTAAAAATATCTAAAGCTAAGAAAAAGAATATACATATACATGACTATTTTTATCCTCTGTATTTAACCTGCAGAAACCCAATCTTTAAAAAGTCAATGTCTATAAACAGGAAATGCTGCACTTCGAGATTAAACCACAGTAATTTATTATAAGTAAATAAGCATCCTACAAACAACTTCACTATAAGGACACTTGCAAATCTTTTCTTCTTATATAGTACTTTTTAAGTTCAGATTAAGTCAAGCTGTTCTCCATGAACATAATAATGGCGGAATCTCAGAGGTTTAAAATCGTATGCAGTTTACTGTAGTTATCTTTCTATTTTGTGGAAGCACTCTGCTACACTCTGGTTTTTAGCTGGGTTCTGTTTTTCACTTGAGTTTCAAAACTAGCTTCAAATTACTAGTTGATGGTGTTGATGGTCACATACTGTAATGAAGTTGGTGGATTCGCTGAAATTAAAACCAACTCCTATTTACCACCCTTCTTTTCAAGCACAGATCAATTATTTACGATCAGGTTCACCAACACTATGTTTTAGGAGGCAGTCCATCTGAAGCCAGCTATAAATAAAGTAAATAGAATTTGACCTCAAAACTTCTTGACTCCACAGAGAACTGAAAGAAGATGGGAGGGGAGAAGCAAAGGCAGAAACAAAAAAAAGGAAAGAAAAAGAATGGAACAAAAGAAGCCAACATCCAATGAGCTGCTTCTATGCCAGAATTACAATTTTACTTCATTCTTCGTCAATTTGTCATCATTTAATTATCACAACCCCATAAGGCAATATTATGTTCCTCTTATTTAAGATTGAGAAACTGCAGCTCAAAAAGACTAAATTGCTTACTGGGGCCACAAAGTAAGGAGGAAAACCAGAATTTGACGTGGAGTCTGTCTGATTCCAAAGCCTGGGCACTTATTTTCTACATCAGAAAAAATATTTTCAATGTTTTTAGATGCGAGTTGTTTAGGAATTTTTAAAACAAAAAGGAATTAAATAGTTCCAAATTATAGCACAGATAGCAGAAAACCATACACATAAGTTTTTAACCACCTCTAAGAATCCAAAGTGTAAGGCTGTCACCATTATGCATGAGATGCATGTGTAATTATAGAGAAAGAACAGGAAATCTAAAAGCAAGACAAAGACAGGGAGTGTCAAGTACTCATAGCCTCTTACCTGCTGTACTTCACTTTCTCCATTTGAGATTTTCTCAGTGTAAACAAAGGAGTTGAATATCCGCTGCAATGAAAAGAAAATGAACATGAGATTTTCTAAGTAAGTCATTTTCTATATGAGTGTGTATGTGAATAATTTGTTTACAACAAATAGAATCTAGTAGAAAAAAATTTTTTAATTAAAATGCAGTAATTTTACAGACAGAAACCCCAGTATCAGCCAAAGTCAATCACACTTATCTAAGCAATGCCCAGGCACCTCTGTAGTGAAATAAACCAGGTGTTACACTGTATTTTTCATTTTCAAAAATACATTTAATTATAGATTTCCGGAGTCCATGCCATTTTATCCAACTGGTATAATCTTGACAAAGTTGTGTTTCTCATTTAAATCCTGCACTCCCTGAATGCCGTAATTGTTTACAGACTCTAACATCTAATGCAATAAAGCTCTTTGAAAGGGATTCTTTCCATGTTCTCTCATGTCCCTGTTCAGTCCCTACCCAATATTATCTATCACCTTCGTTACTCAAGCACCCCCTCGGGAGAGTAACATAATAGGGCTTGCCAAATATGTGTGGACTTAAGAGAAGATCCAGTTCTTACATGCCAGGAAATATGACAGCTGTGCCAAGACATTAGGCCAAACTACAGCACACAAGCACACACATTCTTCTCTTGGTCCCTGCCTAGCTGGTACCTACTCCTCCATACATCGCCTCTATTTAAAATGTCTCTGCAGACTTAGGACTTTACCAAACTGTACCGTTACTGAGTAATCACAAGAGATTAACATATAACAAACTAAAGAATGAGAATCCAAGTTATGTGTCTGTTAGAGGAGAAAAAAAAAAAAAAAAATCAACAGCCTCATCATTTATCTTCAAGCTTTAAAGATACCACTGAACTCTCCAGATGAGTAAGGAGTCAGACCTGGAGATGTCAGCCAAAATTTCCTTCTTCCTTTCCATCCTGCTGCCAGGGTTTGTCAGCATCAGCATCTGGGACAGCTTCCCAGACGGCCTAACACACCTGCATGGTTGTGGTACAGAAGACAAGTGAAGCCAAGTTCATCATGCAATGTACATCTAAACAGACCAAATGAAGGAAGATCAAGCTGCTGGGGCTTAGAGGGAGGTTTTGGTCAGGAGGTGGAGTGCAGGGTGGAGGGAAGCAAACAAGCTTGAGAAGGACTAGGATGAAATTACAGTCTGGAAAATTATAATTACAAATCATGGTGCCTCCCATCATTCTCCAATGGGCCACTCATTCATTCAACAGGTGTTTACCGTCATTTTCTTTTCTGAAAATGACTCTGCCAGTAGGAAAGTTCATTACAGGTTTCTAGTAATGTTCATAATGATATTATCATTGGCTAGTATCTACTGAATACTTACCATGGCGTGGACACCATTATAAGCACATTACATTTATTTATTTAACTCTCATAAAACACCTTTGTGAGAGGCACTATTATTATCTCTATATAGATGAGGAAACTGAAGCATATTTACGAAGTGCCTAGGGCAATTCAGATATTGTGCCTCATGTGTATATTTTATTTCATATTCATTTCAAAATTACCATAGCTTTAAAGAGGAAAAACTAAGAGTCTGGGAGATTAAATAACATACCCCCGAATCACTTGGCAAGGCTGGAATTTGAACCCAGGCAATGTGACTTCAGATCTGGCACTCCTAACTCTGTTGTCTTATAAGAATTTGCTACCTGATTGCTTTACATACATTAAAAGATGCTACGGTCAGGAGCTAACACCTGAACATGATGCAGATCAACAATCCCTATGTGTAATTTCAAAATTCAAAAGGCTCTGAAAATCAAAAGTTTTACATAACACATTTGTTAGCAAAATACGAAATAGCCTGAACTTATTTGGCGGTAAATCCTAACTTGAACTGATGTGTATGTATAGTCCTTATTAAACCACTTAGTGTGATATTCATACATTTTGATGCAGATCTCAACCAATGTATTTGATTATGGGGCTCTGCTCTAGATCTCACTACAGGTGTTTTACATTCAGGGGCATTAGGATCCTAAATCCTGGAATACTCATTTTGGAAGAAGCACTAAGAACCTATAGACCTCCATTCTTACAACTCCACGTTCCCAGATCCTTGGCGGACACCTTAGTTGACTACATTATAATGCTCTTAGAGGCCTGGTCAATGTCAATACCACCCATGCCCCCCAGAATACATTCTCTATTCTCATACAATTTGATTTCCAAAAACTGTTAACTAGTGCCAACAGTACATTTTTATTAAAAGTAACATAATTCATGTAGTGACTCCAGATCTTGACAAACATAGCCAATTTCTTATTTCCTTTCTGGCAGTGATATTCCAATTGATACAGTATCTGTTCTATCTTGGCAAATGCTTCCGCCAGAGTTGATTGATGAAGGAGGCATGAACTACTCCAGATCCACCCTGCTCAAGCCAATACCCACAAAGGGCCAAATCAGATACTTCCTTCTCCTTTTTGTTAAAACAAAGGTGAATTCCTCAGTAGTAATAAAGAATATATGCCCGGAAGGGTTCGAGAGGCTGTGTTTTGGTCCCTATTTTATTCATTTATTATCTTAACAGGAGTGATTACTAATACTTTTATCTTAGTAGATCTTCTTATGACATAAGCATTTTTATATTCTTTATATCTAATAAATATGGGTGGGCAAAAGAAAATTTTAAAAGCAAGAAAGATGTTTTAAATGTGAGCAGTGGTGATTCTATAGACTACCTATTTTGTATAACCCTGTATTGACCCCAGAAGTGAAAGGGGATGTGGTAGGTCACAGTTCGGGGCTATCACCAAAGCAAAACATTTTTTTGCCCCTTCTCCTTCCTCAAGTGGTTGGGGTGTGAGATGGAGAAGAGCTTTAAGAACTTCAGTGAGGGCCGGGCGCGGTGGCTCAAGCCTGTAATCCCAGCACTTTGGGAGGCTGAGACGGGCAGATCACAAGGTCGGGAGGATCAAGACCATACTGGCTAACACGGTGAAACCCCGTCTCTACTAAAAAATACAAAAAACTAGCCGGGCGAGGTGGCGGGCGCCTATAGTCCCAGCTACTCAGGAGGCTGAGGCAGGAGAATGGCATAAACCTGGGAGGCGGAACTTGCAGTGAGCTGAGATCCGGCCACTGCACTCCAGCCTGGGCAACACAGCGAGACTCTGTCTCAAAAAAAAAAAAAAAAAAAAGAACTTCAGTGAGATGCCATTGGAAGCCAGTAGAACCTAGACAAGTAACTCATGACTTAACCGATCAGCCACAAGTGCTAGGTTAAAAGTTCAGGCTTAGGCTGGGCACAGTGGCTCATGCCTGTAATCCCAACACTTTGGGAGGCTGAGGTGGCTGGATCACCTGACATCAGAAGTTCAAGACAAGACTCGCTAACATGGTGAAACCCCGTTTCTATTAAAAATACAAAAAATTAGCCAGGTGTGGTGGCACACGCCTGTAATCCCAGCTACTTGGGAGGCTGAGGCAGGAAAATCACTTGTACCTGGGAGGCGGAGGTTGCAGTGAGTCAAGATTGCACCATCGCACTCCAGCTTGGGCAACAAGAGCGAAACTCTGTCTCAAAAAAAACAAACAAAACAACAACAAAAAAGTTCAGGCTTATGTATGTGCACAAGATCTCAAACTACAGGGTGAATTTTCACTATGCTTTAGGTCAATGGACAGTAATCGTCTTTCTTAAAATGCAAGGCCTGCTAAGCCCAGATCTCAAAGGCTTAGTACTTTTATACTTTACAGTTTCAAATAAATTATTGCATTTGATTTTCACAACAACTGTATGTGGCAGGCAGGGCAGGGGTCTGAAACCACATTATACAGACTAAAAAACTACATTTCCAAAGGTAGAAAATATATCCGAGGTAAAAAGTTGAAGCATTGAGGCCTAAATCTAGGCCTTGAGTTAAAAACAGGCATTGTATTTAGCAAAGCTATTAAAAAACAAATTCATTCATATTACCTTCTTCTTCTGCATAGCCTATCCTAATACCTGCACGTAGGAAAAAAAAATGAGCATTTGGGGATTTTTTTTTTCTATCCATTTTATTTTAAGCAAGATATATTGTCCAGGGTAATTAAAGAATCCCAGACAAAGGTTTTGTTTTTATTACTTTCTATTGCTATGTAAAATTATAAAAGAAATAGAGTATGGGGCTTTTGGAGCTTTTGATTTTAATTCAAGAGCCAGGAATTCAAAGTGATACACCTAGCTGACATTTTTGTGACTTTGGGGTAAAGATTTTCCTGATTAATAGAGGACTTGGAAAATGGAAATGCAAAGGAAAAGTTTTCCTAAAACATGAAAATGATGAGCCACTGGGCGTGGTGGCTCACGCCTGTAATCCCAGAATTATGGGAGGCTGAGACAGGTGGATCACTTAAGCTTAGGAGTTCAAGACCAGCCTGGCCAACATGGCAAAACCTCGTCTATATGAAAAAAACAAAAATTAGCCAGGTGTGATGGCACCCATGGGTAGTTCAGCTACTTAGGAGGCAGAGGTGGGAGGATCACTTGAGCCCAGGAGGCAGAGGCTGCAATGAGCCGAGATTGTGCCACTGCACTCCAGCCTGGGTAACAGTCAGACCATGTCCCCCCACCCCCCACCCCAAAAAAAAGTAAACGAAAAAGAAAAGAAAACGAAGAGCCATCATGACAGGTCTGATTCTTCAGTCCTCTTGGATGATTTGCCCACAGTAACAGGGTTAGGGTATGGGTAGGCAGGATGAGCATTCTGCTTTCTATTCCAATTTGTCACTTTCCTTTATCCCCGCTCCCCAGAGGGCTAAAGGAATCCCAGAAATCCAAACTCTTAATGTGAACACAACCCGAAAGGAGTCAGAAGTTAACTCTCCTCACTTTGCAAATCCCTGAAAATTAAGCTAAAGATACTGCCCAGCCCTGCCCATTACTCTTTCTTGTTCTTAAAATTCTTCATCAAATACTAAAACTAAAAACATGTGTTATTATATAGTGAACAGATTAAAATAGGTGAGGAGTTTTAAAATGTTATTTTAAATAGAAACATTTCACAGAATCTTCTGTTACATTTATTTCCACAATTAAAAGAAAACAAGAAAAAAATGTCTTATTCTTATGTGCATGGTAACTGAGCACTCTGATTTAGAGACAAAACTGACCTTTCTCTCATTAATACATGCACCTTGGAAAACTGGCGGTATCTTCTCAAGTTAATTATATGGATATTTATGACTCAGCAATTCCAATCCTTGGTATACACCTTGCAGGCACATGGTTGTGTGTTCCTCAAAAGACAAGTAGAGTATAACAACATTCACACAGCAAAACTACTCCTAATAGCACCTACCTAGAATACTCAAATGCCAATCAGCAACAGAAAATTAAACTGTGGTGAATTCACAGAATATTCAGTGATGAGAATGAAAAATGACTGCAACATGCATCAACATGATGAATCTCACAAACATGATACTGAGTGAAAGATGCCAGACACTAGCATACAAAATGTATAATTCCATTTATATAAAGTTCAAAACCAGGCAAAACTAATATAGTCTGTTAAAAGTCAGGATAGTGGCTATTCTTTGTGGGAGAATGAACAGAATAGGGCATAAAAGGGGCTTCCGGGATGCTGAAATTTTCTGTTTCTTGATATGGTTGGCTGCTGGTTACCGGATGTGTTTACTTTTGTGAGAATTCATCAAGATGTACACTTAAAGACTGCATTCTTCTGTATGCTATGCTTCAATAAATATACTTTAAACATACATTCTAGGTAGTCTCTCTAAAATATACTCTACTCAAATGTTTTTGTAAATACACAAATATTTTATGTATTTTTAAAATTATGTATGCATTCTTAAAAAGGAAGGGCAAGACTCTATTAACTGGGCTATTATAAAAACTCAAAGAAAAATCTAAACCCCGATCCACCATCCAGATAAAACTGGGGCTATGCTAACTGAAGAGTCACCTAGCAATTCACAGATAAGGTCTCCTGAGCCTTCCCCCAGGCAACATCTTAATTGCTCCCTCACACTTTAAGTATATATAACATTGCTTAGTTCTCCAGCTTCCCATCTAACAGTACCGTACAAATCTGAATTTTCAGCAGGAAAAGGGGTATCTTTACTGAGTTTCATCCAACCTAGATGTTCTAAAGGTATGTTACATTATTAAATCAAATCTCTTTACATATTCCTTTCTTTTATTCCTTAAGCACTGCCTCCCCGCTCTCTCCCCAAAAAAGCAGGTTCAACACAAATGAAGTTAAAAATTAGAGTCACATAATAACAATTGAATACAATTCCCCCTACCTCTACTCCGAGGGGAAGAAAAAAAAAAAAAGACAAACATGGTGTGTGTGTGTGTGTGTGTGTGTGTGTGTGTGTGTGTGTGTGTTTGTGTGTGTGTGTGCGTGCGCGTGCGCGCGCATAGGTAGCCTGCTTTCCCCACCTTGTACTGACTGCACCTTAGTTCTTCCCTCTCTCCATCCACTGACCCACCCTCCCAACCCATCATCTCCTCCCTTCCCAAATCTCCCAAATTAATTGAGCCTGCTTGACAGATGGCAAGAGAATTCCACTTTGCTGGAGCAAGGACAATTACATGTGTGTTTAGTAAGATGGTCAGTCCAGACAGTTGGCCCAACCTTCACGCCACCAACAACTCTGCCAAATTTTAACTAAATATTGAAATGAATGCTACAGCAGAATACCACAGCAAAGAAATAAATACCTTTGCAAGCCTAATGAGATTCTGTGGGTCTCCCTCCCTGATATTTGCTAAGAAATGTGGACTGAGTTTTTATTCAAAAGCTTATTCTCTTGCTATTTATGGGTCTCTGTGGCAAGCACATATGGCTGACAGTTCAGTAATGGCTTCATTCAGCTCTGGATCTGTTCCCATGATTCCAGGCATTGTGGCTAAAGGGGAGGAAAATATAGATCACCACTGTTATTGCAAGAAGTTGACCAACACTAACCACTAAAAGACAAAATGCTGTCATTTAAACAAATTTTTTTAAAAAATCACAGGGCAGGGTGTGGTGACTCACGCGTGTAATCCTAGCACTTTGGGAGGCAGAGGTGGGTGGATCACATGGCTGACATGGTGAAGCCCTATTTCTAACCAAAAAAAAAAGCACTGAAAAGGTAATTAATGAAAACTTAATTTAAGTGTTTCAAGAAATAAAATGTGTATGACTGTATTCTTCCCTAAGTATACCCTATGAATAATCTTTTACCAGGTTTGAAGGGATCCCTTCTGTCCAGATTAGACATCATCTGATTTTTACCAGACTATTTAACCTCATACTATTAAACAAATGGAAGGCCCAATAAAAATGGCATTCTCTGATGAGGCTAATTATTCTGCATTCTGAGGTCAAAAATCTGTTGCTATAGATCTTGGTCACTTTTAAAATTATTGTTATTATTTTAGAGACGGAGTCTTACTGTGTTACCCAGGCTGGAGTGCAGTGGCATGATCCTAGCTCACTGCAGCTTTGAATTCCTGGGCTCAAGTGATCCTCCCACCTCAGCCTCCCAAGTAGCTAGGACGTGTGCATCACCACTGCTGGCTAATTTAAAAAAAATTTTTTTTTTTTTAAATAAGAAATAGGATCTCACTATGTTGCTGAGATTGGCCTCAAACTTCTAGCCTCAAGCAATCTTCCCACCTTGGCCTCCCAAAGTGCTGGGATTACAGGCATGAGCCACCATGCCTGGCCTTTGGTCAATTTTTAATCTCACAATTTGTTCATTTTGGATACAGGCGGCTCAAGAAAATAGTTTGCCAAGAGTATCAAAAAGGCTACCACTAAAAAGAAAAATAGAAAGTAACCTAAGTATCCAACAATAGGAAACCAATTAAAGACTCTTCATCCAATCAAAAACATTGGGCAGCTATTAAAAGCATGTTTATATAAAAAATTTATTAATATGTGTAAAGCAGCATTTAAATATATAAATATTCTAATTTTGTGTGTGTGTGTGTGTGTGTGTGTGTGTGTATGTACTATGTATCATAATGTTGCCATGTATCCCAAGGACCTGGAATGCACTCAGGTGCTTTGCAACACATTATCTCATTTAATAATTACAACAACCTTTATAACTACGTCCTCATTTTACAGATGAGGGAACTGAGGTTCTGAGAGATTAATTTGACAAAACTGAGCATTAGTAAGTACATGGTCAAGTCTGAATACAAAGCCCGTTTTACTCCTAAATTTATGTGTAATCCCCTATGCAAAGATCATCTTTAATAGAGAATAGAGTTTAATAGAGAAAACTTATGTAACACCTAGAAGTTGACCAAAATAGTCACAGGGCTTGCCTGTAAATAATGTATATCTAAGATATATATTTTTCCTTTCTTCCCCCACAATCTTAAAATTGAATATATAACAGAGAAAGACAAACATTTTTCAGAGTTGTCAAACTCACAAAAGCACATACATCCAAAGTTACAACTAGACTCTACACCACCTCAGCTTTCTGAGGAGAAAATAAATTCAAAGGCTTATGTTTGATGCTCACTATAAAAACTACGTCTTGAATGGCACAGTAACTTGCGAGAAACCAGGGCTATTCCAGTTTATATAACAAAGGGAAATGCTTAGTTACTGAAAACCATGGCAAAGGAAGAGGCTTACATTGGGAATTTAAAACAAAATGCATCAGTGACACAATAGATGACCTTGTGCAAATCAAAGTGTATCCATGTCCCAGCTCAACAGACTTCCTTATTTTGTTTTAATGTTGCTATAAATAATGATAATAGCTAATGCTTATATAGTGCTTACTATCTGTCAGGCACTAAGTGCTTTACATAACTCATTTATCTCATAAACGAGAAGATGAATTCATATAGAGTGCACTAAAAATACTATAAATGTACTTCACACACCATTATGATAGTTATCTACTATTATTCTATTTTACTACAGTTAATCTTTTAAGACTATAATAACATTCTATTAATGATAGTTATTCTACGATAGTTGGAGGTATGGGGGGAACAAAAATACCTGTTTAGATATTTACCAATTCAATTCCCACCTCATTCTGTTTTTGTTTTCTTATCACCCAGGTGGATGGAATGCAGTGGCATGATCACAGCTCACTGCAGACTTGACCTCCCAGGCTCCAGGGATCCTCTCACCTCAGCCTCCTGAGTAGCTGGAATCACAGGAGTGCACCTGGCTAATTTTTGTGTTTTTGTTGGTTTTTTTTTTTTTTTTTTTTTTTGGTAGAGACAGGGTGTCGCCATGTTGTCCAAGTTGGTCTTGAACTCCTGGGCTCAAGCAATCTGCCCACCTCAGCCTCCCAAAGTGCTGGGATTACAGGTGTGAGCCACTGCTTCCAGCCCCACACCTCATTCTTAACATCCTCCCACCAATGACAATTTCCCTATTTTCTAAAGTTCTACAGCAAAGACTGTCTATGCTACAATCAAAGTAATATGTCCCTTATAAAACATTTGAAAATATATAAAGAAGGGAAAAAATCTGTATCTGACTACTCCATAAAACCAATATTGTTTACATTTTACTATATTTCCTTCCAGTCTTTAGAATTTCTAGGTCCTAACCCTATTGTAAGTTCCTTGACAACTGGCCCATGCCATGATTCCTTAACACAGTGGATTGTACACAGAAAGCATAAATAAGCATTGCGTATCCACTAACCTAGGCATTAAATTATACAGATCATTATTTTATTTTAGTTGAGTGCTCAACCAGCTAGCAAAAACAAGAAGATAGCCTTTCTCCCTAGGCTAAAAAATGTTCCCCTTCTCTCAACAATCTATTAACAAGTCTTTCCTTCTATTTTTCCTCCCTTGTCCTCTTTCAGCTCTAAGTATGTGTATGTGTGTGCGCATGTGCGGGCATACACACACACACACTCACGGCCACTTGGATACTTCAAATTTGCCAAAGAACTCAAATTATGAATTCCTTAGTCCGGTGGCATTTAACTTTAACACCCTACAAACCAACATGAGCTCTGAATTGTAAGAAAGCATGTGGGAGAGTCACAATTTGCTAACAAGTGTCACCTTTACAAAGGGCTGCCTATTTTGGTTCACTCCATCCCTCAAAAGAAATTTCAGGGAAAAAGGGACAGCCTGAGCTCTGATTTAGCAGGGAAAATCTAAAGCAATCATCTCAGCAAGAAGAGTTTCTAGTCTCCATCACTTGATTTCCTGTTATAGTATTCAAAACCAGGCGAGCGGGTGAGTAAACATGATCCTGGAGAACAAAGGCAGGCAAACCAAGACGGAAACACTTCCCTAAATGCAATAAAGGTTCAGAAGGGTTACTGGGTTTTTGTTGTTGTTTTGGCTTTCAAAGCACATAAAAGGGAAAAAGTCAAATAAATCAGTTCCACATGTTGGAGAGAGTCTGCTGTTAGCCAATGTAACTTGACTAAAAGTAATATTCATGACAATGCACATGGCAACCTCTCAGAAATGGAAAGTAGAGTTGCCCAAACTCTTTGCAGATGGTGCCAAATTTCCACTCCCCTATTTCCACTCTCCTAACACCAAATGCCTCCACCCCTACCCCCTAGATCTCCATTAAGGCAATTTTTGTTTCACTTTGAAAGAAAAAAAAAAAAAGAGGTATTTAGTGGCTATACATGTATTCTTGGAGGGTGGTGCTTTACATAAGCCTTCAATATTCAGTGTTCTGTGTGTACATGAATCCACACAAATGCTTAGGTCTCTGGGAATCTATCCATTAAGGACAAAGGGAACTGGAAACCTGAGATGCTTAATCTTCCAGACTTAAGTGACTGATGTTTAATTAGTGTCTCAGGCAATCAATCAAGTCCTTTCTAAAGGAGTCAGAAGCTATATAAAATATGGTCCCATACCCTTAAGAAACTCACCCTTTAGTTGGCAAGAGAAATTAGGAATAAAAAAATAAAAAGCTACAGTGAACAATGCAATACAGACTCTGGTATGAACTCAGTATGCTTGGCACAGGCCCAAGGTGCTGTCAGAGTTCAGCAGGGGAGAAACTTGGACTTGCCTTTGAGGTAGGATTTAAATAGGAAAAGAGAAAAAAAGCTTGGGTGAGAGCATTTCAGAGCATTCACTAAGAGGGTCTGGTGCTTAGTATACGTTCATAAAGAAAATATTTATTAAGCCCCACTTTGGGCCAGGTACTGTTCTAGACCGTAGAGATATGAGAGTGGGTATAACAGAGAAAAATCCTTGCCCGTTTGGACCCTACATTCTAGCCCCATTGGCCTCAACTTACAAAGGACTCACTACACATTGGCCTGCATATTTGGAAATGGGGTGTTCAAAGATAAAGACACTGTTTCTTGCCTGAAAAAGTTCACATTCTAGAGAGGCCCTGACGCCAATAATTATGATACAAAGTTATATGTGGTAATAGAAAGCCAAGCTTCGTAAGGGGCACTTTTGGAAATAAAGTTGAACTAAATGGAATACATAGACTGTGGAGGGTTTTCAAGCCGGGGAAAGGAGTTGGCTTTTATGCATGTGGTAGGCACTTAGTAAATATTTTTTTGAATGGGTAAATGAATAAATGTATATTTGCCAAGAAATAAATAGCCGTTAAAAGGATTTTTAACTGGGGAGTGACATGATAAAATAGGTGCTTTAAGAATGTTTATATTCCACATGCTCACGGCCAGGCACCCACTTTCCTAAACTGTTCCTAAGCCTTTTCACAAAGCAAAAAATGCGGTCCATTTAGAAATCCATTAGCATCCCAAGGGTCTGTGACAATTCTAAGAACCAAATGAACTGCATTATCTTCTAGTATGATGCTTGAGAGGCTCTGACGTGGAGTTTCCCATGTGTCTTACCTCCTCCAAAAGATTACAAAGTTCAGGCCGGGCGCGGTGGCTCAAGCCTGTAATCCCAGCACTTTGGGAGGCCGAGGCGGGTGGATCACGAGGTCAGGAGATCGAGACTATCCTGGCTAACATGGTGAAACCCCGTCTCTACTAAAAATACAAAAAACTAGCCGGGCGCGGTAGCGGGTGCCTGTAGTCCCAGCTACTTGGGAGGCTGAGGCGGGAGAATGGCGTGAACCCGGGGGGCGGAGCTTGCAGTGAGCCGAGATCGCGCCACTGCACTCCAGCCTGGGAGACACAGTGAGACTCCGTCTCAAAAAAAAAAAAAAAAAAAAAAAAAAAAAAAAAAAAAAAAAAAAAAAGATTATAAAGTCCTCTGAGGGGCAGTTTTATTCAGTCTTGCAATCCCTATAGCACTTGCAGGGAGTAGTGTTGGAGAAATGAGACTGAGAAATACTTGTTCAAAAAATAATTTTAAAATAACTTAATGGAAAACAACTGTTGGGGTTTAAAACACAGTTGCAATGTTGCATTCTGAGATGAAAATTAGTTTTCAACACTTCAAAATATGCTACTAACCGTGAGGCTGTTCTGGATGTTTTTCCGAAGAAATGTTCGTTTATATCACGTCCAAAGAGAGAATTTTCATAAATACAAGTCTAGTATATTCCTTTATTCAAATAAATACCTTTTCAGTACAATCATGAAATACAGAAAGCATAAATCAAAACATCACAAAACCTAAATAAGTAATAATATCAAATTGCAGCTCTGTGCGAACTAGCTCTACAGTCTGGTGAAGTCATTTAGCCTCCTCCCTAGGCTTAGTTTCCCTCACATAAAAAACAGGAAACTGGGTTAGATTCTATAAAATACCGTGAACCTAAAATTTCTACTCTACCATTGTGCTAGAATTTTACTGACATGCCAATTGCTAGACTTTTGAAAAGCTACTAATGCTAACAGTCTTTCTATCATATGATGTCACAAGAAAATTATATTTGCTGACTTACATTGTTTAAAAATAATTATAAATACATCTCTGAAACTGCTGCAGGGGGGAGTACCCAAATACTGATGCAATGAATGTTTTAAGATTAAAATTTAAATAGAATCAATCTTGAAAATGACGAGTTTAAATGTGGAAATTGAAGCCATGAGTCAAAGCAGTTAGCCTTTATGGAATAAATGTGACGCTAATATGATTACATAAATGACTCCCAGGTCCTCCTGACTGTATCGTTTTTCAGGCTCTCACAGCCAGGGTGCCTGTCACGCATATCGAATGCCATGGTAACAGCCCTTGCCTGTAAAGGCTGCAGTACCACATGCCATGACTTTCAACAATAATTATTAACTAACATCTTGACTGAATGATGGCTTTCTGGACTCAGATGCACAATATAATTTTAATAAATAAATAAATGCTGGGTAGAAACTTTCTTAAGTTTTTAGGGTTAAAAATAAAATAAACGTAAAACGGGGAGTTAAAAAAAATCTTTGCCACTTACCAACAGGGTGGCCTTGGAAAGGTTAGATTTGTCTCCATTTCCTTATTCATAAAATGTAGGTGATAACAGGTACTTCACTGGTTTTTGTGAGGCTCAATGCAAGTATAGCACTTATTTCTTGCATATAGTAAGAGCTCAATAAATAGCAACTTTTAAAAACTCTTCAAAAAGAACACGTATTCACAGAAATAATCATTTGGGTCCCATTCCTAATGATAAGAACTCCTCCAAATCAGCATTTCTGAAGCCTTCGGAAGTGATAAGACTTTTGCAAAGCTATACATTCTCAGGAAATGGCTGTGATATTAAAGATCCAGCTGTGACACTGGTAGCTCCCAGTGCCTTTATAAGCTCCGCTCCCAGCCTCAACAAACTGGCCATTTCAAGTTCAAGTTGGACCCTTGAGAAAGTGATTTTTCCCCATTTGTAAGACCTGATGGGAACATCTGTCTGAGAACAAGTCAAATCTCCAGTTTACTTTAGCCCAAGGCTTTGGACGTACATGCCAAGGAGGCCAAACTAGTAAACATAAGTTCTGAAATACGTTGAAGAGGTGCTGGTCCCTCCCAATCTAGCACTGCTCAACAAACAATTTTTTTCGGGCAGGGCGACATAAGTACTGGGTGAGGGGAAAACGCAATCATCGGCTATCCTTTAAACAGAATAGGAGGGCTGGTCTCAGACACCTTCCCAGAGCTAAGCAAGCAGAGTCAAAAAAGATTAACCCCCTTTTGGTGCTGTCACTGAATATTTACTTTCACATCATGCTGCAAATACAGTGACCCTCACAGAAGGCAAAAGGACTCCTGCTCACCTAGAGAGGCAGTCTAGTATGGGGACAAAGGTCTGGGCTTCGGATCTTCCAGACTTCAGGTATGTCAGATGTGTGTAACCCAGAACAAATTATCCAAAACGTTTGAGCCTGTTTCCTCACAGGAATTTCAGCAACATGCCTCCAATCCCACAGAGACAGAATAGATATATCATAGCCACCTATTAGGTTTGCTCTTGGGATTAAATGGCATGACCAGCTAAGACAGCATCTGGTATACTGTTTTTGCCCAATTAAGTGTAGCTGGTATTAAAACTGTTGTGGTTTTCTCCAAATATCCAACATCCAGTGTTAATCACCCATACATGTTCAGTAAATGTTAAATGACTAAATAAAAGATTTGGTACAACTACTCATTTGACAGAAGAGGAAATCAAGCGTCCACGAGGTATGTGATAAGTGACCAACCAGAGGCAGGACTGAATACTTCTCCTAACTCTCAGCCTCCCACCATTAAATTTTTTACCATGCTAATTCCTCACGCAATTTTCAAAATCTGGCTGTACTGCATACCAAACTAGAAACTAAACGATATTTATCTACCCCTCAATGCCAGTTGGAATGGAAAGGGAAAATTTATTATCCCACCAAACTACTGAACAAGGACAAACCAGAACATCAAATTATTCTCCCCACCAAGTAAATATTTAATTTGGCTTGAGTTCCTGGATGGGAGCATGGTGTAGTGGAAAGACCATGGGTTCTGGAAGCAAGGAAGTTGGACTCTGGCTGCTGGCTCCACATTTAGTCTATAGAGTTGAAGGCATGTTGTTTAAATGCCCGAGACTCCATTTTCCTATCTCCAAAAATGGGTATAATAAATCTATGTTTGGGGAGTGACGACTAAGGGAGGAATACAACATTTCTTTATGGAATGATGAAAAATGTTCTAAAATTAGATCATATGATCATTGCATAACTAGAAATTTACTAAAAACTACTGAATTATACACTTTAAATAGGAGACTTTATGGAATGTAAACCATCTCAATAATATCAACCTTATGGTCACAGCTTTGAGGACTTAGTTATTACCTATGTGAGGAATATGATGGGGAGCACATCGTAGGTGCTCAATAACGGTTGCATAAATTGGATTTCTGACACAAAGGTAATGGTTATTAAACTTAAGGGTACAAAACACATCTTGGATTGCTTGTTATAAAAGGCAGATTCCTAGGCCCCCCACCTCCACAGATGAGTCCAGAGGCCCGGAGGAAGCCGGGGAAGGTCAGCATATGTAAGACTCATGGAGGTGGTCCTGAGGGAGGTGGCCTACTAAACACCGCTTTAAAAATCCTACACTAGGGGACTTTTCAAATGGAGACATTTCTACTGTCAATTTCTTGAAATGTCAGTAATGGTCTCCCTATATTGAATTTCTGTACAAATCCAAATTCCCAGGGCTGGGTGTGGTGGCTCACGCCTGTAATCCCAACACTTTAGGAGGTTGAGGCGGGTGGATCACCTGAGGTCAGGAGTTCGAGACCAGCCTGGCCAACATGGTAAAACTCTGCCTCTACTAAAAATACAAAATTAGTCGGGCATGGTGGCGCATGCATGTAATCCCAGCTACTTGGGAAGCTGCGGCAGGAGAATCACTTGAACCCGAAAGACGGAGGTTGCAGTGAGCTGAGATCATACCATTGCACTCCAGCCTGAGCAACAAGAGTGAAATTCCATCTCAAAAAAAAAAAAAAAAAAAAACCCAAATTCCCATCAAGTATACTTAAAAGTAAGCTCTGGTTAAAAGAAATTTCTTAACAAAAAGGCAGGGAAGGAGGGAAGAAGAGGGAAGAAAGAAGAGAACTTATCTACTACTGCTAAACTACTTAGTGGGGGCAAAAAGGACATATTCCTGATCTTTAGTGACTAACAACAACTTTCTACTTGTGTCCACCAAGTTCAGAATTACAGATGAAATAAGCTTTAGTGGGCTTCCTGAGAGGACAGGAGAAAGAGAAGGAACAGGCACTTTGATTTATAATGTCTCTGCCTTAACCAACCTGAAAAGTATCTACTGCTATCCCTGTTCTACAGATGAGGAAACTAAGGCTTGGCAGAATGCGTGACAAAGCTACTTCCACCAAAGTCTCACATCCAATATGCAGAAGAGTGAAACTGCAATCCCACAACTCTAGGCTTCCCAACGGCAACGCCAGGGGGCTGGAATCTGGGATCTAGATCTCTTGGTCCTTCCAGGAGGTGAAAAGGCTGATCAGCTTCCATTGTCCTAGCTTCAGCCTTCTTTAGCTGAATGTTCTAGAAATGCTCACTTGCCAGTCATGGCCCGACTCAGTTTCCTGTTACTGAGCACAGATTATGGGCCAGCCCCAAGCTAGGCTCTTGGGGATGCAGCACTAAGACAGTCCTGTCCTTGAATTGCTCAGAGTGCAAGGGAGAAGAGGCCAGTGCAAGCAGATACTGCAGGACACATAGTGGCAAGTGTGAGGAAGTGACATTCCATCCAAATATTACACAAAGTCATCGGGAGCCTCAGGCTCAGCATTCAACAGTGAATATTATTAAGGCCTGATGTGCAGAGTGGAGGAGATAACAGGAGGGCTTTTTGTTTGTTTACCTGCCCTTCATATTTATCAAGAGCCCCAAATCTATACTTTTGATCTTCTCTCCTAATGAGATTCTACACACAGTCAGAGATAAAATAACACAATAGAAAGAAAAAGATGGCTAGGCGCGGTGGCTCACACCTGTAATCCCAGCACTTTGAGAGGCCAAGGTAGGTGGATCACCTGAGGTCACGAGTTCAAGACCAGCCATGGCCAACATAGCGAAACCCTGTCTCTACTAAAAATACAAAAATTAGCCGGGCATGGTGGTGCACGCCTGTAATCCCAGCTACTCCGGAGGCTGAGGTAGGAGAATTTGTCCAACCCAGGAGGCAGAGGTTGCAGTGAGTCAAGATCGTGCCACTACACTCCAGCCTGGGTGACAGAGTGAGACTCCATCTCAAAAAGAAAAAAAAAGAGAGAAGAAAAAGGTATTATTCAATTTTGAGTTTGCATTCCATTAATAGAACACACCATGTATAGTATTCTCTGAATTAATGTTTTAAAAACAAATGCTGAAATTAGTTCATAAATGACACAATTATACTGCATGTTTACACTGAGTTAATTTGGTAAACAGATACATTTAAAATATTAGTGTTGGTAACTCTGTTTGGCATTTCTTCACTTATTAATATACTAACAGCTTCAAAAACTAGAGGAGGGCTGGGCCACTCTCAGCCTCTAAAAAGTCCAGCTGCCGTAAATACACAGGGATGAATCCTGGTTACCCAAGTATTTGCAATATTGCCCATCTATAGCCACAGCAGCTCGGTGTCTGAAGGGCTTCTCTCTTTTTTTTGAGACAGGGTCTCGCTCTGTCACCCAGGCTGGAGTGCAATGGCACAATCTCGGCTCACTGCAAACTCTGCTTCCTGGGTTCAAGTGATTCTTGTATCTCAGCCTCCCATGCAGCTGGGATTACAGGTCTGCACCACCAGGCATGGCTAATTTTTGTATTTTTAGTAGAGACGGGGTTTCACCATGTTGACCAGGTTGGACTCAAACTCTTGGCCTCAAGCAATTCACCCGCCTCAGCCTTCCAAAATGCTGTGATTACAGGCGTGAGCCACCACCCCTGGCCCTGCAAGGCCTCTCTTTGGGGCTCTGTTGGGAACTCCAGTCTGACATATTCAAGTAATTGCCCTAATCCTACAGAATTCACTCATTCATGTCCTGTCTCTCATTATAAAAGGTACCAATAAACAGTAACAAATCCTTCTACCACTATTGTTGCTGCTGCTGCTACTACTAGTACTACTACTTTACTCCTCCTCGTCCTCCTCCTCATTACAAGCTTTCAAGCAAGAACAACAAGACCTATTTTATAGATGATGAATCAGACATAGAGAGTTAGTAGATTTGAACTCAGATATGTCTGACTCCAAGACTAAGTCTCTTGCCACTTTCAGGCCCAAAACCCTCTGACGGCTTACCAATGAATTCTGAGTAAAACCCCAAGTCCTATCTTGGTTCCAAAGTCTTTACCTACATCATGCACACCTTTTGAACTTCTCCCCAGTCCTTGGCCCTTCTTTTCTTTCCCCACCCCCCAACATACTGGTCTCCGGGTTGCCACTCAAACTTGATGAGCGTTCTCCAGTTGCAGGGCCTTGGCACTCCCCCATCTCTCTGAAATACATCTCCTTGTGATGGCTTGCTCCCAGCCTACCTCCAATGCCAAATGCCAATTTATGCAAATGCTCAAATGCCATTTTATGCAAAATAGCAACTCCAGTAGCTCATCACATCCAACACACCTTACGCTCTACTGCTGTCTGCAGTCTCCACAATATGTATGCTGCATGAGCACGAGGGCTCTTTTGTTGTTGTTGTTATTCCCAGTGTCCCCAGTGCCTAGAACCAGCCTATAGTAGGCATTCAATTAATTAATTCACAAGAAGGACCCAAGTTGTACATCTGCTATGAGTGAGCCATACCCCACTGAAAATTCAAAACACAGAGAACCACTCAAAGAGGCTCTCTCTGCTACTTAGAATGTAATTTGCCTCTAATTTCCCTGATAAGTTTTATCATTAAGACTCCCTTAATTTTCACCTCCTTGGAAAGTATTCTGATCTTTATGCATTGGGGGCCTCACGCTATTCTAACACTTTACAAAAAGCACTGCAATTATTTGTTTACATATCTAGTCCTCCCCACCCTTATCCCTATCCTGTGAGTTTCTAGAACACAAGGACTCATTCTTGCTCATCTTTCAATTCCCAGTACATAGTGGCTTGCCATATTTAATATATGGTATAGTGATACCTTCTAATATGTCCTACAGAAGCTTCCAGTATTCAGGTAACAGTATGAGTCTGGCATTAAACTGTAACATGGAAGATTTTCCCACCACAAAAAGCAGTATCACCAACCAAACCCATCACTGTATAAACACACACAGCCTGTGCTGGTGTAGCAAACACTTCTCCATGTTTGAGCAACAAATAGACACCAGGGAGTAATGTGCAAGTTAATAAGCTGAGAATCACTCTAAACATATCTGTTTGTAGATATTGGTTCTGTCAGAGTTTATGGTCTTGTTGACCTTGTTTACTTTCCCAGAATAAGTTCTTCAGGATAGTCTTCTTTGTCATTGTTCTGGTTCTCCTTCTCCTCCCAACCCTATACACATCACACACACACACACACACACACACAAACACAACCACATTCATCCTAAGTTATTAGCTAATGAAAAGCAAAGTTATTCATCCTCAGATTAAACTCTTGACTTAAATTAGATGTTTGTCGGGATTCCTCCCTTCTCGATCTCTTCAATCCTAATAAATAATCAAGGAATCTGGAAGAAGCCACAAACACTATGCAAATGCAGGCAGGTGAAATCAGTTTGCTCAATATCAGCACAGGAGAGGAGGACTGTATCCAACTACAATAAGTTAGATTCCCTGAAACTGTCCGACTTACAGACTCAGTGTTTCCTTTAAAGGGGGTTTTGGGCAGGCAGGAAATAAGGATGCTTTTCATTCCATCCACAATACATTAATTTCAAGTTTAAGGAATGAAGCCAGCAGAGAAGCGTTCCATATAATGAACCGACTTGTGCTATATTATAGAACTGGCTGAATCTGATATACAGTTCATTGCCAATAAGGTTTTCCTTGGATTTTTAAAAATAAATTCCTAGAGAGATTGAGGCTTAGGAAATAAGTACTTGTGATAATTCATTCTTCCCTCTTAAAAAAAAAAAAACAGACAATGGAATGTTGATACACATCTGAGCTAATCCTTTTTTTTTTTTTTTTTTTTTCTGAGATGGAGTCTTGCTCTGTCACCCAGGCTAGAGTGCAGTGGTGCCATCTCAGCTCACTGCAACCTCATCTTCCTGGGTTCAAGCGATTCTCCTGCCTCAGCCTCCCAAGTAGCTGGCATCACAGCTGCCCACCACCCTGCCCCCTAATTTTTGTATTTTTAGTAGAGACGGGATTTCACCATGTTGGTCACGCTGGTCTCGGACTCCTGACCTCAGGTGATCCGCCTGCCTCGGCCTCCCAAAGTGCTGGGATTACAGACATGAGCCACCACACCCAGCACGCATTCCTTTTAATTAACCATTCCAGGGAAGAGTCAGCTCATTAATAATGGCCAAAAAAACAAAAACAAAACAAAACAAAACAAAACTCGTCACCATGACCAGGTAAATAAGGCTAAAGGTATGTTTCACTTTATATCTTTACTATTTTTGAACTTGAGCCTCCAACTTTTTTTCTAGATTATACACAAAGATTTCTAAGATCTTGTCAATGACCTTAATTTCCATCTCAACTATTATTTCTTAAAGTTATGTTTTCGCTGACTATTTAAGAAGTTGCTATTCTTAAGTCCCTAGGGAGGAATGATGGGAATAAGGTGATAGAACCAATCTCTTTCGTTGAGGTTGGGATTTATAAAAGTTAAATGGCCCCAGGTAATGCTAAACTGTTCAAGCACCAGGAATCAGCACTGAAGCAGGCACTCTGTTCTTCCAATTAAACTATAGGGCAAAACGCTAAACATAATTTTCAGTTTTAAAGGAAGGGTTCTGTGTTATTAAATCCTGACCATGAAGGATGCCTTACTCTTTTATTGCCAGGCACTGTGCTACTTCAGTAGACACCAAATGATCCTCACTACAGAATCATCAATGTTGGCTACAAAGGCATCTTTTGTTTTGTTCTAGCCAGTAAATCTTTACCAATCGTAAACAACTATAAGGATGAAAAAGTAGATTTGGCCAAAATCATAGAAGACCTAGAAGCAAGACTTAAGTTTTGGAAATTATAAAAACCCTCTAAAGTAACATTATAGAGCAGGGGAACGAATTGGTTTGATCTGGGCCTATAGAATAGTTCTTGGCAGCAAGACTTATTCAAAAATGAAAACATAACATAGGGTCGAATATGGATATGAGGACCAAAGGCTCATATTGTTGTGGATTCAAATCCCAGCTCTGCTAATTACTAGCTGAGTGGTCAAGGGCACATTACCTAAGCCCTAAGTTCCTTCCCTCCCACTTCATAGGACTGTTATATTAATAAGATAATTCATGTATCACAGTAACACAGTAGCCAGCATATGGTAAGTGCTCAATAAGCAATAACTTTTATTGTTGCTAATGTAATAAAGCAAAAAAGGGAACTGGAAGACTAGAATAAGATGATGATTCTAGTAGCAAAAGAAGGAAAATGGATACAAGGGGCATTTTTGAGCTCTCAGTTGTGGATTGGTTGTGGAGTATTGAGAACAAATGGAGTATTAAGAATAAAAATGCCAGAAAGATTTGAAAGCTGGGTAATTACAGGACCAGCAATGATAGGTTCCATTTTGAGTGTGTTAGTTTTTACCTAGTCAAAATGAAAGAAACAAGAAAGAGAAATAAGCAGTATTTTTCTATGGTTACTGCAAAGGCAGAAAAAATTAAAAGCATAGTTAGTGAAAGTTATCCCATCTTTTTCAAACAGGGTACAGACATCAAGCCACTTCTCTTAGAAAAGGAGTTTCAAGAAAAATTCATGGAATTTAATTAGAAACATTTTTTGAAACATGTAACTTACACCCTTTTATAAAAACAAACATCAGACAATAGACTCATGACTTCAAATCCCATTTCTCCAAATCATAACAGATACTTAAAACAGTATGCAACTAGAATAGAATATAACCCAATGAAAGGTAGGAAGTATAATAATATAGGTATACATTTTAAAAATGTCAGATGTCAGCATTGTAAAACAAATTCAAGAGTCTTGCATTTATTTCCAATGCCATTAAATTGGGGAATACCATCAGGCATAAGGATATTTTTTAAATGGAAAAAATGTGATTACAAATATCAACATCAACCAGGTTATTCTTAAACAATAATACTAACACTAATGCTTCTTTGCAGAGATCCCACCCCCAAAAAATGTTTATAATACTCTAATTCTCATGAGTCTATAAAAGTAACCCATTTCTTTTAGCAAAGTAACAAACCTAGGAAAATTTCTTTCAAACAAAAGCACTTTCTGTGGTCATTTGATTTTACTCTTAACATTAAACAAAAAATAAAAAGAGGGTAGAGTGATTAACCTTCAAAGACAAAACTAATAATTTATTCAAAGTAAATCTCTGCTGTGATATTATTCAGAAGGATTCTATTTATATTAATTTTGTTATTTAGGATGTCCCCATGCTGATCAAAAATATAATGTCATCTTCATTAAAAATAATTAAGATTCCCTAGGCAGACACTCACACTTGAAATGAGGTTGTGGGGATCTCAATTTTTTATGCCACTGCAAGGTTTTCTAAAACTCATTCATATTTAATTTTTAAGGATGCTTTGCAGCACATTAAATATTTAACAGTCAGAGGGTTTTCAAACCAGAATGCTAAATGTCAACCTATTCCTCCAAAATACTTCTTATTTCATTTGCAGTAAATTAGCTGGACCTCCTTTCAGAAACAGTAAAGAAAAAGGTCTTCAAACTTAACTCATATGAGGATGTTGAGATAATAATATCCATCTCCATAATTAGACCATGTAAGAGATTTGATTCTAAATATCAGGCTTATTAAGAATGGTAAAATTGCCGGGCGCGGTGGCTCAAGCCTGTAATCCCAGCACTTTGGGAGGCCGAGACGGGCGGATCACGAGGTCAGGAGATCAAGACCATCCTGGCTAACACGGTGAAACCCCGTCTCTACTAAAAATACAAAAAACTAGCCGGGCGAGGTGGCGGGCGCTTGTAGTCCCAGCTACTCGGGAGGCTGAGGCAGGAGAATGGCGTAAACCCAGGAGGCGGAGCTTGCAGTGAGCTGAGATCTGGCCACTGCACTCCAGCCTGGGCGACAGAGCGAGACTCCGCCTCAAAAAAAAAAAAAAAAAAAAAAAAAAAAGAATGGTAAAATTATCAAGTAGTGCTGCTCACATTATAAATGGAGATAATCTTTCAGAAACTCATCCCCCTCTCCTTTCCAGAATTTATTCTGCATCGTGCAGCATACATTAATATGAAGAATGGATGTGAGAAGTCAACATTAGCAGCAGCAGAAACAGTGAGATTCCACAAGCACTGGGCCAGTTAGCAATACAAAATGACAACTGAGAAACATAGTTTACTGTTGGACCCTAATTAAGAAGGGGCCTTAGAAAACTCATTTTGGTTTTTGTACAAAGCAAAGTACTCTAAGATCATAGTACTGGCCATCAGATCAACATCAGTACTTGCTGACCCCTACTACAAAAAATAAAATATAATCTTTTTATAGATTTGTATATTGAGTGCAATATTATACATGTTAGTAACATCTGCTTTACTTTTAAACAGAGAGAAAGGAAATTGGTTTTAAACTATAATCATTAGGAAAACAGATGAAGTTATAAACAAAAGGAAGAACATAAAATTTTCAAGAATTCGTGAGACACCGGCCTGCCTCAGGTCAAAATTCACTTCCTCCAGACCCTAAAAACGCAGCAAATGCCATCACACAAAATGATTTCATAACAGGACCGCATGACAGCGTGTCCACACTGTTACCGCACAAAACACATATCACAAGACTCCCTGAAGAAAGGCCTACTGTCTCACCTAAAGTTGGGAGGATGAAATACAGATGTGCTGTGAGAGCTCACATCAAAGAGAATGTGGTGGCTTCACAATGTTTCAGGACTGAAATGTAAACAGCACTCTTTAGAAAGGCCAGCAAGAAGTCACATGGGCCTCACTGAATGATCTGAGGTGTCCTTGATGGATCCCAGCAGCACCCCATTTCTTGAAAGCAAGGGTCTCTGCAACTGTCCCTGTGCCGCTCCATGGTCCTGCACTTGCACTCATCCATTTTACGCCATAGTAAGAATCAAGTTATTTTTCTGGCCAATTTTACCAGATGCCCTTAAATAGCAATGCTGTCTTTAACTCCCTATGTTCTTTCTCTCTACCCAAGAGAAGAAATCAAGTAGGACTCTGAACAGCTCGCTGCAGATCAAATGTATACTAAGCGTCTGGAACCACTACACCAAGAAAATCTTTCATGACCCTGCTAGATGGCTCACATGGTTTTCCTTTCCCTGAAGGAATACATGGTTTTTTGAAAGAATCGCAGTAATAAATTGAGGCCTATACTTCACCACTCAGTGACAAAAAACCAAAGCAGAGGTGGGCGGGGAAGAGGAAAGAAGGAAAGGAAGGTGGAAGAAACCACCCCAGCAAGAGCTGGGACTCTCATACAGCAGCGCGCCAGACGCCGAGAAGGAAAAGTACAGGTTTCTGACTTCCAGGGAAAAAAAATAAATAAATCTGCAGAGCTTTTTGCATTAGCAGGAATGGGAAATTGCTTCACTTCATCAATTTTGAAATTTTAACTTAATTGCTTCTTTCCCTGCCATGCTCTCCTCACCCCCCTCCCCAAGTCTTTTTAAACCCGAGAGTCTAAAAAACCCTGTTACAGTGCGATCAGCCGTCTCAGGACTTTTCACAGATTCCAAAACAAGTCATAGCAGGCTGGAACCTTTTCTTCCGGGAATAACGTTGTTATTCTTATTAACCATTTTTGTTTGTCTCTTTCTCAAATGGCTTTAAAAAAAGGCACTTGCAGTCCTAATGGCCCCATAGATTTGGGCAGACATGAATCATTTTTTAGACAGTTTTCACTATTAAAAGATGAATGAAAAAGAAAGGGCCACAGAGAAGAGAAATCATCCATAACTTAGAATCTTGCTCGCACCTTAACGGTGGCTCAGGAATCCACATCTCATAGAAAACCTTTAAAGAAGACAGTTCACACGGTCATATTTGATGGGTGGACACCATTGCAATTATACCTACTTTACCAACACACAGGCTCTGAGGGGCTGTGTCTTGTCCAAAACGGGTTGAACTCAAACTCACCGTCATCTGACCCTAAATCCCAGGAAGTTGACACAGTTCATAAATCAAATAAAGCAATGCTGGCATAGATTTTTATTTGGCCCTAATAGTAGCACTTAATACAGATTCAATTCTTTCCAGGTCCTGGATCAACTGTCCATTTAAAAGCAATAATAATTTTTAAAGTAAGCACACACCCAGAACAAAAACAGAAAAATTGTGGCTTACATTCCTAAGAATTTCATAACCACATGAAAATTGTGTAGGCAGTGTGTTCATCCTCACCTACAGTTTTCTGGGAAAGCAATAAACTTAGCAATCATCAGTGGTCTACCTAGAAGGGTTCTCCTTCCTCCATTCTCTACTCTGCACAGAGGTTTGCCACATAGCTTCACAGGCAGGCTGAAGAATGCAATATTGCCATTACCTAAAGAAAATGTTGCCATTACCTAAAGTGTCCATAGAGAAATCTAACCAGTTAAAGCCATTGCACATGTGGAATCAATATGACCTTCATATTTTGGAAAATACTGAAATGCCACCCAGTCCCCTTAATGTTTGACCTACATCTAAAATTGAACATCAGCAATAATTGTAAAGATTTAAGTACTGCAGGTTACTGTATTTGATCATCAGTAATACAGTGTGGTAGGAAAGAAGCCAGGATAAGTAGTTAAGTGGGCTGCCTCGAGAACTAGCATGTCAAAACTGGATAAGATTTTTCAGACCATCTAATATGAACTGCTTATCTTACCGGGGAGGAAAAGAATGTCTGATAGGTTATTTTTCAAATCGGGTAAATATCAAGTTGACATTTTTTGACTATGTGTTAATCATTGAGAAATCCTTTTGCAACTTCTGTCATTTTAAACCCTTGGAGGATCACATTTTTATTTCCTGTCTCTGATCTTCAGTACTAATTTCTCAATGTCATTCTTGGCAAGATACCTAATACCAAACTTTTCTTGTCCAGATTTCTAGGAGCTTCAGAAGAATTATAATATAAAGCAGAATACAAACAATGTTATATAATATGCTAATAAATATTAGAAGCAAAGAGAAATGAGTGGGAAAATATTCACAGAGACGGTCCACTGGTGGTATTATGGAAGTACTGGATATTGAGGTACAGAGAAATAGTTAAGGCTCTTCAAATACACCAAGTTCAAACCTCAGCTCTCTACTCACTAACAATGCAATCTTGGGCTGACTTGGCCACTCTTACTCAGTTTCCTCATCTGAAAAATGGAAATGAGTCTCTCATACATGGGAGTGCTATACTAAGGGAGGAAAAAAAGCTATACTTGGAAAGCAGTAGGGAAAGGGCCAGAAATATAGTGAGCACAATAAAGCTATCATCATCATCATCATCATCATCATCATCATGTGTGTTTGCTTCCAGAGTTATTTTTGTAACTTAAAAACATTTCAAGGATACATTTGCTTTTTCTAATTCTGCCACTCAATTATTCTTGCAATCAAAAAGTCATCTCTGGAACCATCCTTTTCTAGAACTTCTCTTTGGATTTTGATAATGAACTACTTTTGTCATTACCCTCGCAAATTCAGTGAGGTAGATAAGCAAATATAGTGTGCCTGAAAGTACTTTTTATACAGTTAAGTGCTACATATTACATTATTCCTATACCCCTGGCTGGGAAAACTGAGGCACAGAACAGGCCACTAATGTGGGTAATGTCACACAGTCAAGAGTTAAAAACCCAGTAAATGATGCTGTTTGATCCTGAACTGTGTTTCACAAAAGCAGACATGGAGCCAACACACTACAATGGGCTCACTTCTGGAAAAAGATGAAAAATCGTCCTATATACAAATTATTCACACAGTAATCAATATTCATTCACATACTTGCTTGTCATTATTTAAAATATTAAAATAATCCAGAGGTACTCAAAGCTGCTCCTCCTTTTATCTAAAGTAGCACAAATAGTTTCATTGAAAGCACATAAAAACAAAAACAAGAGAGTCAGCAAAACCTTTACAAGCCTTTTCAGAGCCTAGCACCATTTACATCACAAAGTTTAACCATTACGAGAAGTTGGAATGCTCACGTTTCATTACTAGCAGAACCAAGAATAAAGCATAGAATAATTTCCAGATGGTGTCTCCTTTTTTTGTACAGATTTTTCTATTTAACATTATTCTGAAAGGTTTAGTCATCTGAATACAGAGCTATAACAATTCTGTGCAAGAATCTTGTTCTTGGATAAATAAAGACTCATATACTCCATTTACTGAGGTCCATAGCCATTAGAAAAAGGAAGCAAGAAAGAATAAAGCATGTGAAAGTCTCTTCTACAAACAGCACAATCAATCATTGGAAAAGAATATCGTTTGACTCCAAGTGAGTAGATTCTCCACAGACTATTTCTGACTTTTTCTAGTTATCAAATTTATACATTTTATATGTCCACTTACATTTTAAAAAGTACAAAGATTTATAGAATCATATGTTTAAAAAGCTTCAGAAAAACAGACTCACATACCCCTGCAACCAAGGGTATTGCTGATGAACATCAATAACACATGAAGAAAAATGGCACTGTGAGCCACAGGTTTATTCTGTTAGGACTCTAGCAAGACTCAGATGGGTCCAGCCTCTTTAAAGTGTTTGTTCCAGGAACTGTTTGTTCATAGGTCTGTCAAAATGCTCCTCCAGACCTAGACAACACAAGCATCCAAACTCTGAAATACCTACTTTTATATAAAGCAAAGCCACCTCCAAATGGAAATGCCACTCAAATGCCTCAAAGCTATATTAAAAACAATACCCTAGAAAACTTATTTTTCAATTATGGAAAACCTATAAAAGAAAACAAAACAGTATAATAAACCTCCACATACCCACTACCTAGTTTCAGTGATTTCCAACTCATAGTCAATGTTGTTCATCCATATGCCCACTTTCCCCAACCTAGATTATTTCAGAATAAAATGAAAGATACCATATTGTGTCATCCACAATTAGTCTGCATAAAACTTTAAAAGATAAGGACTCTTTGTAAAAATAAAAGTAACAATACCATTGTCACACTAATAGCAATTCCAGAATATCATCAAATATCCAGTCAGGTTCAAATTCTGCTCTACTGGGGAAGATGGAGGCAGCAGTAAACAGAAGAGAAGGCCATCATGGCTACTTATGCTTTTGTTTTAAAACTTTGCCAGCACTTATGACACAGTATGGTCTAGTTCCCTGGACTCAAATAATTCCAAACATTACTGAGGATCCTCTTTCTCTTGCAGCCAAGATACAATGTTCTTTACATGGAAGGGATACTACACTAGAATAAAATACAGGAAGCCATTTTTCTCACTAGGATTTTCATAATTAGGATTTTCCTAATTTCATGATTAGGAGGAAACTATTAAATGAATCCAAATCTACTAAATTTTGCCTATGCCTCAAGGACTTTGTTTTTAAGTTTCTCTTGAAAAAACTTCAGACTTACAAGTTGCAAAAATAATAAAGTGAGTTTCCCTGTATCCTTCAACCACCTTCCCCCAATAATAACATCTTACATAACAGAACTTTAGGAACCTGCTCCGATCAGGGCTCACACCTGTAATCCCAACACTGGGCCGGGCGCGGTGGCTCAAGCCTGTAATCCCAGCACTTTGGGAGGCCGAGACGGGTGGATCACAAGGTCAGGAGATCGAGACCATCCTGGCTAACACGGTGAAACCCCGTCTCTACTAAAAAAATACAAAAAACTAGCCGGGCGAGGTGGCAGGCGCCTGTAATCCCAGCTATTACTTGGAGGCTGAGGCAGGAGAATGGTGTAAACCCAGGAGGCGGAGCTTGCAGTGAGCTGAGATCTGGCCACTGCACTCCAGCCTGGGCGACAGAGCGAGACTCCGTCTCAAAAAAAAAAAAAAAAAAAAAAAATCCCAACACTTTGGGAGGCTGAGGCGGGCGGGCGGATCACTTGAGGTCAGGAGTTGAAACCAGCCTGGCTAACATGGTAAAATCCCATCTCTACTAAAAATACAAAATTTAGCTGGTCATGGTTGCATGTGCCTGTAATCCCAGCTACTCAGGAGGCTGAGGCAGCAGAATTGCTTGAACTCGTGAGGCAGAGGTTGCAGTGAGCCGAGATCATGCCATTGCACTCTAGCCTGGGAGACACAGAGCGATCCATCTCAAAAAAAAAAAAAGTGGGGGTTGAGAGGAGAAGAAAAGAACTTGTTTTTTCTTTTTCATTTATGGCCATCTATGATCTTGAAGGGTGCCAAGATCATTCAACGGGGAAAGAAGAGTCTTCTCAAAAGATAGTGCTGGGACAATTGGATATCCACATGTAAAAGAATAAAGTTGGACCCTTACAACACATGTAAAAATTAACTCAAAATGGATCAAAAATCTCAATGTAAGAACTAAATCTATAAAACTTTTAGAAGAAATCACAGGGACAAGTCTGCATGACCTTGGATTTTGCCAATGATTCTTAAACATGACACAAATAACACGCGAAACAAAGAAAAAATAAATTAAACTTCATTGAAATTAAGAACTTTTGTGTATCAAAGGATGCCATGAAGAAAGCAAAAAGATGACCCATAGAATGGGAGAAAATATTTGCAAGTCACATATCTGATAAGAGACTTGTTTCTAGAATATACAAAGCATCTTTACAACTCAATAATAAAAAGATAATTTAAAAATAGGCAAAGAATCTGAATAGACATTTTTCCAGGGAAGATACACAAATGATTAAACAGTTACCATATGAACCAGCAATACTACTCAAAAATATATACCCAAGAGAAATGAAAATTTATATCCATATCAAAACTTCTACACAAACACTTGTAGCGGCATTATTCATAATAGCCAAAAGGTGAAAACAACCCGATGTCCGTCAGCTGAAGAATAAACAAAATACAGTGTTTATATACAATGGAATATTATTGTCATGAATTGGAATCAAGTAACAATATGTGTCACATCCTGGAAAAAGCTTAAAGATACTAAACTACGTGAAAGAAGTCAGTCACAAAAGATCACATATTATATATGTTACATGGCACAGCAACTTTCAGAAAGAGAGATTATCCAATGGGCCTAAACTAATCACATGAACCTTTTAAAAGCAGAGTTTTCTTCAGCTAGGGCCAGAGGGGATCAGAGACATACTCTAGCTGGCCCACAAGCAAACACCACACATGTTGTGAGCGTCTATGGTAGCCACAGGGCAAGAAACAAAACAACTTCCATGAGCTTAGTGCAACCCCCAGATGACAGCTAGCAGGGAAACAGAGACCTCCGCCCTACAACAGCAAGGACATGAATTTTACCTATAACCAGTGAGCTTGGAATAAGACTCCAAGCCCACAAGGGAACTGAGGTACCAGCTGCCATCTTGATTTCAGTCCAGTGAGACCCTGAGCAGTGAGACCCTGAGCAGAGAACCTAGCCCAGAGTTCTACCCTAAAGAAACTGGGATAGAATAAATTTGTGGTGTTTTAAGCCACTGAGTTTGTGGTAAGTTGTTACGCAGCCATAAGGCTAATAGGAAAGCCTTACCTGTAGAGATAAACCTAACTGTAGAGATAAACCTAGGTTTAGATAAAGATTCCCGCCGTATGTCTTTCTTAGCCTCAGTTTTCTCATCCATGAAAAGGAGCCAAGTCTCTATTTCACACAGTTGATGAGAGGGGGAGTAGAGACAATGTACATAAAGGACTGAACACATGCGAAGTGCTCAGTAAATGGTAACTAATATGTTTTCCCACCCAGTGACAAGAGATGGTTCTGAGTATGTGGAAGTTAATCAAATGCTTTTTAAGCAAAAGAATCCTTACAAATCATTTCAAAGTCTAGTCCTACAGTGTGACATTAGTAACAGTGGTTTCCACAATGGGGTTCCAAAGGCAATGTTAGGATGCCTAATTAACTTAACAAAAATTCAGTATAGGTAATGAGATACTGCATGGTGAGTTAATTAGGTTAAACTACAACTCAAATGCGGTTGGCATTATATTCAGGAAGGCACTCCAGGGGTAGGCAGGTCATGTTCTAAGCATGATGCCCATACTCCAGAAAGACACACTGCAAATATTTCCACTATCCATGTTCATCAACACCAGGCCCTTTGCCAATTGGCAAAGTGAATGTCAGAGGTGGATTTGTGTGGGTGTGTGAGATGAATGGCTTCTTTGCTAGCAATATAAATGTGAGAAATAGGCCGTCCCTGGTAAACTTAAACATATATTCAAATTATGAGAATTGGCCAAAATATTTTAGAAATGCCTCTACTCTTGTATGAATAAGGGTGTAGCCTTGATAGGCTTGTCCCCTAAGTGGACCTGAGTCCAGCACAGTTGGAGGACTTCCAGTTGCTTGATGCCGACTATTAAAGATAACAGAACTATCCTCTGGAATGTTGTAATGTCTACAAGTGTAATGTGAAAGTGTAATGTCTACACTTCCATACAAAGTGGTGATCAGAACAACTAAAAGAAGATGGCTGGGACTTTATCAAGTATACAGAGTAATGTTGCAGAAATATTTTGTGCCTACTGGCTGATATATATGGCTGTTAATCAATGTCTGTATGTGCAGCAGAATGTCTCAGACTTGCTTTAGCTAAAACTAGGTAGCAAGGTTGTAGGATAGTAGCAAAATCTCTCACCTCAAATAATTTGGCAGCTATTAAAATCCACCAGAAAAAAGCACCGAGGAGTTGTGTATAACCAAACTGGCTTAGGTCAGCTTACAACAGGTGGGAATGACTGAGAGCTGTTTGCAATATTATATTTTTTAAAAGAAAAAGACTCAAAATGTGCTCTTCGTAAGACTAACTAAAACATCACGTTTTTTGGCTTGAGCCAGGAATTACGCCAGCTTAGTAACTCTGTTAACTCTGGTGAACTGGAACTGCTCAGAGGATCTGATTGATAGTTAATGGGCTGTCACCGGTAATGCTTTTCTTTTTATTTTTTTGCTGGAAGGAAAAAAGTTAATTCAGACTTACCAGATAGTTTGGTAGGTATTTTTTTACATTATTAGAATAAAATAATGAGTTCCCTATTACTAAGTCAGTCAATCTTTTTCACTTTAGAGACAAGGAAACTGAGGCCTGGGACAGATCAATAATTTTTCTATGATACTCCTTTTAGAAATCAGACCTCCTGATGGTATCTGTTGTGCCTCTCCCTTGCAGCAGTCCTGGGCTGTGCCTCAATCAAAAGGCTCCACTGCCTCAACCTGCTGGGTTCAATCCAGATCATTTAGCATCTTGAATTTTCCCACATTTCCATTGCTGAAGGCAAAAAGTTTATCAATCAGGTCCAAGAAGCTATTACTGTCTCCCAGAGATTTTTGAGCAAATTCTTCCTTGAAGTCTTTGTTATCAAATAGGTAACAAGGGGTTAATGAGATTAAAAACAAAACCCAGGTCCTGCTAATGAGTAACCCCTCAATTGTAAAGCTTTCACTCAATTAAGTGGTACCTATCTCTAAAATTACCTCAAGTAATCAACATAATGAGGAAGGGAAATGCGAGGTATTGTGAGGGACACAAAGATATTGATAGAACCATTAGGGTTGGAAGGCACAAGCTAAGGAAGTGACTAGGCACTTATCTATGGGGTTCTAGAACAAATAGGTTGTAAATAGCCTGAAAGAAAGACAAAAGCTCCAACTCCCAGGGAATAAGGCAGCAGGAAAATACCCACACTTGGCATGTTGATGTTATCCAGAAAAGGCTAAACAAGGACTGTCCCATTCTCTTTCCCTTTTCAAGCAATAACTTCACCAGAAAAATGATTCCCCATCATTTGGAGTCACAAAACTAGCCATCTATGTATCTTACTTTGTTCCTTTCCCATGAGGCACAAAGAAACTCCAGCTTAGACATGGCACAATCACACAACTACTTTGACAGAGCTGGGCATGGACCTTGATCCTCTGACTCCACCAATCCATGTGATTCTGTGTTGAATTTTGCATCTTAGACCTGCTCCCATTTTCTCTACCATTCCCTGATATTGCCATAGTCCTGTACATGCATTAAAAAACAAAAACAAAAACAAACAAACAAAAAACAAAAAAAACCAAAAAAAACCCAGATCTCCAATTAACTTGATTGAGAATAATAGGACATAAATGAGATAGTGGAAGACCATCTTGAATATTGAATGCCACAGCTTAAAATCTAGATGATGGGTTGATAGGTGCAGCAAACCACCATGGCACATATATACCTATGTAACTAACCTGTATATTCTGCACATGTATCCCAGAACTTAAACTTAGAAAGAAGAAGAAGAAGGAGGAGGAGGAGGAGGAGGAGAGGAGGAGGAGCAAGAGGAGGAAGAGGAGGAGGAGGAGGAGGAAGAGGAAGAGGAAGAAGTCGTCATTGATTTTCATTGGAGAAGTAGCACAGAAATGTTTTCCATCCCCATGTGTGCTAAGAGTATGTCTGCTGCAAATATGTCTGCTGCTAGTATCTTAGAGGAAAGAAGTTAAGCACAGGTCATGAGCTGACAAATTACTACACTTAAGCTCTTCCCCCTGCTCCATAATGGATCCTTCTCACTGTAAGGAGATACAAACATTTAGAAAACACTAAACCAAACCAACACCTCCCAGGATCCTCTACAAAGGTTTCCTGGTTCAGTAAGGGAAGTCTGGAAGAGATCAAGTCATGTTCAAAGAGGATCACAAGCTGTGCTACCACAGGATTCTACTTTCCTTGCCTCTTAAGATCTAATCATTTCCTTTGTTTCCCAAGGAATACAACCATTACAGCCACAGGACCGCCAAGTTCAATCAATGACATAGAGTAGGCAGGGCAGCTACCCTGGGGTGGTGAAATACACTTTTCAAGTGTAAAAGGTTAAGCTAATAGGAGAAAGAAGAGTCATCAGGTAAAGGTGCTACACTGTCCAGGTCCCTCCTCCTGATGAGAAGCTCATGGTGGTGATGATCACGATTTTAATCTATAGTCAATCATGTCATTCCTCCGCTCAAGATTCTCCACAGGTTCCCCTTACCCTTACAATGGCCTTTAAAGCCCTAGTGATGCTCTTACTGTCTTCCTGCCCCACTCGCCTCCCTGCTATTCATCCCACTGGGCCAAGCTCTGCCCAGAGAATCCACATGGCAAACTCCTTTGTCTCCCTTGAGTTCTTGCTCAAGTATCATTTTCTCAATGAGGCCTCCAGTGACTATTTTATTTCATTGCAACCCCACAACTCCCTGTCAACTCTCCCTCATCCCACACTCACTTGATTCTCCTTTATTTCTTTTTTATTGAATAGTACTAGCCATTCTCCAACATATGATATCATTTATTTCCCAGTATTCATGATGTCTATTGTCTAGCTCTCCCCAATGGAATGCAAATGGAATGCAACTTCCATATAGAAATGGATTTTTGTCTGTTTTTATCACTGATGAATTAGTAGAACTAAAAAGTACCTAGCACATAGTATACACTGAAAAACTATTTGAAGATCACTTCTTGATCTTTTGGCTAGGATCAAATGTAATAAATATTTGTTAAATAAATGAGATGTCATTCACTAACAATAACAGCAGCTAGCATTCACTACCGACTATGTCTCAGACGTACAACAAGGGCTTTACCCGCTTCATATCATCACAAGCCCATGAAATAGGTACTAATAGCACCCCAATTTACATGACAAAACTGAGGCTTAAATGACTTGAACAAGATCACATTGCTAGTAAGTGGAGAAGTCAGAATGAAAACCCAAGTCTGCCTAACTCCAGTTAATTGCAATGCTAAATTTCCCACTCCAGCTCTGCTAGACAAGTTTTGCAATTTTGTTTACTAGGAGGAACAGTTTGAAATACAAGAAAGAATTGCTCCAGTAAATTCAGAGACAAGTCTCTAGAGAAAATTTCCCTAGAAATGCTTCTATATTATAAAATGTGCTTCTATGGTATAGTAGAAAGAACAATAATAAAAGGATAAAAACCTGGGTTCAGATTCAGACTCTTCCTCCTAACCAGCTCTGAGACCAATTTGTGAGTAATAAGCTAAACCAAGGGATAATGATGCCTATTGTGCAAGACTTTTTTAAGGATTAAATGAGATAATATTCATAAAAATGCATAATCGTGTCTGGCTCATTACTTGGTCGTTCCTTCTTTCCAATGTGACAGCCTCACTGACAGAGTCTCATAAATGAGTAAACGTTTACTAAGCACCTAGTGTGTGCCAGGCACTATGCCGGGTGTTTTGTTTATGAACACTGTAAGCTGGTCTGTTACACAGTAAGACAGGTTCCAAATCTAGAGATGAGGCAGATCAGCAAAACAGCTGTTCTAGAACCACATGAGAAATGCTACTGCAACTTATGTACTGAACATCATAGGATGCAATGCTGACATTAAATACTGAAATTGCTTGCTTTGGCTAAAATGAGAATGGAGAGATAGCGATAACTGACTGCAGAATCACCAGGAAAAAAAAAGAAAACGTTAAATGGACAGGTATATTAGAATTGGGACTACATTGCTGAAGAAGAATCCATGTTACATTGTCCTTAACTTAAAACTAATTTGAAAATGTTCCAGGTTGGTCTAGTTTACGTGCTACTTATCAAGAAAAAGACTACTTGAATAAACAAGTATTTTTTTCAGATATTTGCAACCTATATATGAAAATCCTATTAACAATCTCTTCTACCACTTCCTTTCCAAACTATGAAGCATACCCTGAATTCCAAAAATGAAAGTATCTGATAATCTCAAATTTTATACACGCCTTAAGTTTAGGAAGTAGAGCTAGGTAAAAGAAGGAGTCAAGTCAATGCCCTTCCCAATGTTTAAAATTAATACCAAGAGTTGAAACCATGAATCCCAACCACTTTTCTATAATCATAGAAAGATTAGCATGTTAGTTTAATTTCTGCACACCACTTCAGACCACCTGCATCCCCAAATAGTGTCAGATAACAGGCCTTTCTTCATACATTAATTTTACATTACCCTCTCTCCCAGGCAGCTAGGGAGCTAACAAGCAGTCCCTGTGGCTCAATCTGAACAGAATTGGCATGCATTCAGGCAGCACAACTACAGCTGTTGCATAATAGCATTTCTCATGTGAGGAAGCCATATCAACACAAATACTAATAGTCAAAATGATTTAAGAAGAGAAAAAATGCTTTGAGAGATTTTGAATTTGCAAGGATAGGAATTCATTTTCATTATTAATTGCATATGCTTATATTCTAAAGAACCTGAACAAATGTCACACCAATCATACTGGAAACACATCTGGGTTGAGGAGGCTCTTAGGGTAATTTAAATTCAGCCTCTTGCACAAAGTAGTAGGGTCTGTATTATTTCTTGTCTGTTTTTGTTACAACCTGAACATAACTTCCACAGCTCCCCAATTCTGTTTCCCAAAGGACACTCCAAAGCAATTATTTTTTGTAAGTATCTGGTTCAATTAAAATTAGTAGAAATTGCTAAATAGTTACCATAAATGGAGATTCGGGATTTGCTGGAAGGAAAATCTAAGAATTAATACCATTAGGATTAATCTAGATCCAAAATTTTTACTTTTCTATGCCATAAGCATATATATTGATTTCTCTCTGTGTGTATTTTCCTCCTAAATCATCCAGTACTGTATGTAACATGACCAAAATCACATGGATGGCAGCATACCAATGAGGAGATCTGGAGATTACACATAGTCAAGATGTCTCTATTATGACCAAGGAGGCAAATATGAGCTCCGGAACCTAGAAACTAGTCACTTTGCTTCTTTCTCAGCATATTATAGAATAGATTATTTAATTATAATTACTAAGAACAAATTTGGATTCTGTAAGAACAAATCAGGTCAAATTATGCCACTTAATTTAATATACAGGTAGAAATTGTATGAATTAATACATAACTTGATTTCACCAAGGCATTTGACAAAGTATTGCATGTTCCATTCTTGAGAACAAGAAGGCACACTGAGCTAGACTGTCAGACTTGGAACTTTGACACCATCATAAAAAGCTAAACTACTGCTGGAGACTAAAAAGAATATAAATAGGAGTTATCACATAGCTTTGCTGCTGTGGTAAATACCAATGATCCTATGGTCAACTATGCATCTAACTTGGCTGCCTACAACTACATTCCTCCCCCACTGCCCAGTTCAGTTTTTCAAAACCTGGAAGTGAAACCTAGGAATTCTTTCCTTACAATGTTAAAGCTAAAAGACTTTTATATTGAGCTACAAAAGAGAAAACTCACAGTCAAGCTAGCAAGAGTCCTTTTTAACTAGATAGCCATATGGACACCTCTTGAAAAAAGCCATATGGTTAGACTTGTTATTTTTGGCCTCTTTACCTTTAACTCCTTTCTTGTATATAGAGGCCTCCAGTTATTACCAACAAGTGATAAATCACTCTGAATTTCCAAGGCCACAAAAAGCATTCACTGGCAACCATTCCAGGTTTCACTTTTAGCTGAAGACCCCGGAGAATTCTTAACTGAGGGATGTTCACAGTTTCCAAAATGTTATTTTATTTAGAGCAACACTTCAGATCTAAACTTTATCTTGATAGCTAAGGTTCAAACAGAGAAAGTAAAACATGATGGAAATGAATTGTATAAAGTATGAAGGAACATACCAATTTAACTTTTCTTCCAATTGTTTAAGAGACAGGAATGAGAGAAATGTCCCTCCTAAAAAGATTATCTGGAACAGAAGCTGCAAACTGGCAACTTAATTTAATCCGCGTAGGTGTTTTGTTTGACTCACATATGTTGTTGTTTTAAATTGAGCTAATGTTTAAAATTCAGGAAATTTCACATTTTATAAAAATCTGAATTTCCAACATCTTTTGAAAAACTAGAAGATCTGGCATCCCCAGACTAACATTCCTGCTGCCAACAAGTGGCTTCCATTGAACAGCAACTGTTTCCTTTAGGTGGCCCCTACCATCTCCAGTTCTGTCATAGGCGTTCAAGGCCTACCTACTTCACTCATTTCCATTGCCTGACTGCCAGCCCATTAAAAGACTAGAAATTAAGCACTCTTTCCTTTGAGTCTTTTTCATCGCTACCATTCCTGGTAAGATGCAACTCAAAGGTCAAATGCCTTGTGTTTGAAATACCTCCTGAATCTTACAGATTTATCAAATTCTACCTGTATCACTTCCCCCTACCATAGCTGCTGGGAAGCAAGGATACCCTTACACATAGTTACTGCCTCCTTTTTTCCATGGCACTCAGCACACTGCTTTACATAAAGCAGATATTTAATAAAATGTCTAGTAGTTATCTTACAGCTCTATGGCTTACAGCAGCCTTTCAACATAAAACAATGTTTCATCTTAGAACAGTATTTCTCAATTGGGGATGATTTAGCTTGGAGGAAGTTACTGCTGGTGTCTAGTGGGTAGAGGCCAGAGAGGTTGTTAAACATCCTAAAATGCACAGGACAGCCCCCTCCCCTGCCATCATCACATGTCATTTGTGTTAAGGTTGGGAAAACCTGACACAGAATGACTCAGATGAACACAGAAATATTGCTGTAAATTTGCAGAGGGAAGAAATTAATGTGGTTTACTCAAAGTAACCCAGCTTGCAATAGAATCAAGATTTGAACTCTGGTGGCAGGCTGTCAGAATGTGACAACAGAAATGGAGAATAGAAAAACAGAACAAGGATGGAAATTTGTGCCTCTGTTTGGCATGAACTTGTGTAAAAATATCCAGAGGTCAGAGATTAACATTCACTAATATAAAGTGTATCTTACCTTTTGTCAAATAAATAGCCTGATTATGAAAGAGTCCAGAAGTCACTTAAATGGTGGCAGAAAAAACTTAACCACACATCAAGCTTATCACATGTATATACTGAAAAACCAAGTTCTACTCCCCCAAAAGACTTTTTGTGTAGCTATTCAAAACAAATACCTGAAGTGACAACTAATCCATGTGCCGATGAGCAGAGAATACAAATGACTGAAATAACAGTTTCAAATGAAAATTACTCTTTAGGAGAAAGAAAAGAGGAAGGTACAGCAACTTGAGGAGTGGAAATGTTGAATTTAGCCCGAAATTGGCAGGGATGTGTGTGTCCCTAGCCACACCTGCAGACTGTTATTTTGTCTTAGTTACTCCAGTTGGCCTGCAGTAGCCTCTCTCCATTCAAAGTAGAGGAGGAACAGCAGCAAATGTTAAAAGGGGAAGAGCAGAAGTCGAATCATTTGCCCTTGAAACCTAGGGGGCTTCTGCTTCTTCTTTTTTTTTTTTTGAAACAGAGTCTTACTCTGTCACCCAGGCTGGCGTGCAGTGATGTGATCTCAGCTCATTGCAACCTCTGCCTCCTGCGTTCAAGCCATTCTTGTGCCTCAGCCTCAGCTGGAATTACAGATGTGCACCGCCATGATCGGCTAATTTTTCTATTTTTTGTAGAGACAAGGTTTCACCATGTGGGCTGGGCTGGTCTCAAACTCCTGACCTCAGGGGATCCACCCGCCTTGGCCTCCCAAAGTGCTGGGATTACGGGCTTGAGCCACCATGCCCAGCCCTGCTTGCTTTTTCAGTGACCGTCAGGCAGGTCCCTCAGTTTCTAAGATCTAGAAAGTGTGAATAATAATTTCTAACTCGTAGAGTTATGGAAAATAATAACAATCAGTAACTTTATATATAAAACCTTATTAAAAAGTCTTACTATACATGCCAGTGACTATGTCAAATGCTTTATCTCATCTGACTCTCATATCAACACTGTGAGGTGGCCACCATGTTCAGATGAGAAAAGGACACAGTTGATAAGCTGAGAAAGGCCATTTCAAGTTCAAATGAAGGCAATTGTATTCTAGAGCTGGGGTTCATAACCACTTTGCTGCCTAGCTTTCCCAGTTCAAAGTGCTAATTATTGCTTTGTAAATTTGGAGCCAAAGGAAATCCTGGGGTTCACAGGGAATCATTTCCTCGTGGCCAGAGCTAAACACAGATGGAACAGATTGTCTTCTGCAGTAAGACACTCCCCATCATTGTAGCGGGAAGAGGCTGAGTGACCACTTGGAGACGTTGGAGACGAAGATGAGCTGGAGAGGGTGGTGAGCTCTACTTCTCTAAGGTTCATTCTAATCTCGCAATTTTATAATTCTTTGTCTGAACTCTAGATTTTCTAATAACCTCTCTCTGGAATCTGATGGTTATTTATTTTCCGAGGCAATTCCTACTCCTTTCTCTGGTCTTTCTTCCACTTCTTTATTTTCTCATGATCCTAGCATGCTATAATGGAAAGAACCAGGGCTGTGAAATATAAAAGCCCTGGATGTGAATGTTCAATCTCCCTTACAATAGTTAATTGATACTTGACAAGGTACTAAGACTTCCTCTCATGAGGATTTCCTCATCTATAAAATAAGAAGTAACATCAAATGAGAAAAAACCAGATTAAAGTACACTGCCTGCTCTACAGCAGAAGTACGATTAGTCTCCTTCATTTGCAAACCTACTACATACCATACTCTATCTGCTTTAATGTCCTATACCTGTAGAGATCTTAGGTACACTAAAAATAAGCACAGTCCAAAATATCTATGATCTAAAAGGCATTTTACCTGCCACATAGATATCAGCAAAAGGAAAATGAACTCTCCACTACAAGGACCAGAACCATTACCAAATCCAGTGGACTTTGACGCTCTAAATCCCAATGTACTCACAGTCATATTAAGCCCATAGATATTCCCCTCATTACAATCTCCAGGAATAACAATTATACGTGCCTTGAACTTTCAAGGACCCACAGCACTACAATATGCAACATCTTACTTAAATCATACCACAATCTTGCAAGAGATTTACAGGAGCACTCGGCATGGTCTGCATGTATCTGAATCTTTGTCCCAGTGAGCCAGTCTCTCTGGCAATTTCTGGTTTTAGCAATTTAAAAATTGTGCAAACCTGGATAATGACCACCAGAAAAACAAAATAACAAGACAGAAATGAACTTAATCAGAAAAAATGATTTATTAGAAAGACATTAGAAACACAACAAGAGGCAGAAACTTAGTGGTTAGGTAGTTGAGAACATCGCCCAGGAGATCAAGTCACCTAAAGAGCCTTGCTGAAAGGCGACTGTGAATACCTGGCTGTCACTGGACTCTCTTTTTTTCTCCATAACCTTAAAATTATTGGCTGTCCCATTTCTATTGCTGCCTAATGCTCAAAGTCCCAGGTAATAGTCTTTAACGGCCTAGTGTATGTAACATACATACTGACCCAGCTGCCATAGCAGGAGACAGGATCACTTGCCTTCCCCTGTAGCTCCCACCAGCTCCTAGAGCCGAAAGGGTGCAACGATGCAAGTCAGCTGAAACAGCAATAAGTGTCCGAAACTTCACTGAATCTTCATCTTAATGCTGTTGAAGCAATTCTACTTTACCTCCCCATTCCTTTTTTGTGACAAGAGAAGATACTGATTTGCTCAGGTTCACGCAACTGGTCACGTACCAGCACTGAGAATCCACCCCAGGCTCCTGATTCTTGACTCCCATTAAAATTTTCCTTAAAAAGCAGTTTTAACTAGTACTCTAAGTCACCCTAAATATTGGTTTTATATGAATGCTATAATCTCTCTTCAGTATTCTATCATAAATGTGAAATGTATGTATGTGGGACATGTTCTATCTGGGTTGCCAGTTTTTCAGCATCTAAAAAATATGTTTTTCTGAAAGGTATTATTTTCTTCCTAATCCTAAACTGGAAAATCTTAACAGTAATCATGCAAGACAAAATACATCTAAGAGTATTCATTTGAGAATCATTTTCTCTGCTATGTCTTAGATAAATCTCTCCTATTATTAATAAACTGAGAAGGGATGCAAATGTCACAATATTAAAATAGGTATCTAGATTAGGTTTTGAAAAATATCACAAAATCCACCTCACAGTCTTAATTTTGCATTTATATATAATGTTGTAGTGTTTTCCTTCTATCCTTGGAGATTTAACAAAACTCTACTTTAAAAAGCACCCTAGGGCTGATTTCATGGTCAAAGAAAAATAAAGACTTATAAAATTACTGAATAACTTGAGCGTTTTACCCTAAGATCCTTTTCCTTCCTACTGTTTTTTTAAGCCAAGAAAGACAAATGAACTATAAAGCTGTTCATCTTTAGTTGATTCAAATACACCTTTTTAATAACAAGTGGCTGAAGCCAAAGAAAGGATTAAAGATGGTGCTCTTTCATCAATTCCTTATTACGGCCTGGGATTTACTTTGCAATTAGTCCCTCCTGGGCAGAGCTGAAGCCCAGTGAACTTGTTATTACCAAGTCTGGAGATCTCTACAAAATGAAAACCCCGCACTTGCTACAAGGGGCGGGTACCACAGGCATGAAAGGTGCCAAGGTAGAGGGAGTTATAGGGCCTTTTGCTAATGACAGTTCAAAGAGATGAGCAGCCCCAACCCTCAGAAATAAAAGCAGAGAGGATTTTTCATCCATACTCACAGTTAGGAACAAGGTAACAGACAGAAAGAGTATGAACTTCATTAAATTTTCAGTCCTGTTGCCCTATTGCTTTTTCTCTTATAATTAGCAATAAAAGCCTTAAAGGGGAAAAAAAAAATTCCCTTTGTGCTTGTCTTCTGGGCAGCTAAGATGAGGGGAGTAGCAGCCAATCACAGAAAGAGGAGAATCCTGGGGTGGGGAATGGCAGGAGACACCAAAGAAAAGAAAATGCCTGGGAGCCCTGGGTCTTTTTCAAGGATAAAAAGATGAACTAGGGAGGCAACTTATCCAGACTGCAGAAGTTGTCTTGGGCTTCAGAGTAATAAACAGCCTGCGGCGGTAAACCAGTGTCAGACCTGGGAGTGTCTTAACAGAAGACTGAGTATGGTTCTCTAAATGCGGTACATCTCTATCTTCCTTAGCCCTCTTACTCTCAGGCTTAGTGAGAGAACAACTTAGGGACTGAGGAGGAACATATCTAAGGGTAGCAGGTGTTTAACATCAATCACTGAAAGAAGTTTTCCAGGACAGACCCAACTCATATGTGCTTTGCCTGGCAGGTCTGTTTCATGTAAGGTAGGCATGATTATCCCCATTTTACACATGAGGAAATTGAGGTTTAGACAGATATATTTGTGAATCCAAGGTCACACACACAAAAAAAGACCATATGCTCTCATAGCCTCTGCTAAATCCAGTGCTATTTCTTCCACCAGAAGCTCTCACCCACCTTCACACTAGCATTTGTGTAGTGCTTTACACTTAATTCAAGAACACCTCTCCAGGCATTCTCATGTAATTCCTATAAAAGCACATCAGGAAGGTGATATGGTTTGGATTTGTGTCCCCGCCCAAATCTCATGTAGAACTGTAAATCTCAATGTTGGAAGAGGGAGGGGCCTGGTGGGAAGTGATTGGATCATGGGGGTGGATTTCCCCCTTGCTGTTCTCATGATAATGACTGAGTTCTCACAAATTCTTGTTGTTTAAAAGCATGTAGCACCTCCCCCTTCTCTCTCTTGTCCTCCTGCTCTGGCCATGTGAAGACGTACCTGCTTTGCCCCTCGCCTTCCACCATGGTTTTAAGTTTCCTGAGACCTCCTCAGCCATGTTTTCTGTACAGCCCATGAAACCCTGAGCCAATTAAACTACTTTTCTTTATAAATTACCCAGTGTCAGATATTTCTTTACAGCAGTGTGAGAATGGACTAATACAGGAGATGAGATACATTCATTTTTCTACTTTAAGATTTAAAGATGAGGACATAGAGGCCCCAACTTTAAATTATTTGCCCAGGCAACATACTGGTGGTTTGAACTCAAGTCTTCTGACCCCTAAAGGTGTATTTTTTCTGCTAAATATCACATTTTTGACAAATCAAAAAGAAGCTATTTTCTGTCTGGAGCTGAATTTCCATTCTCACTCTCAGCTCCTGAAAGCTTATTCTTACTTTTGAGTTTCCACATTCTCTATCTCCTGGACTGTCTGCGGATTCCTACTCCAATTCTCCCATTTTCCTGCCCCTGCTTCTTCCGCAGAGGCTTTAGAGCCCATGCTCCACATCTACCTATGCAAGACGTTTTTCCACCCCAGAAAGTAAGATAACAACAACATCAATGAAAGTAAAAACATCACCTTTCATCTCAACATTAACCAGGCAGCTCACTAGCTCAACTCAATTGGCATATGCTGTGGTCTCAACTGTGGCCTCGAACTCAAGGACAAAGCAAAGATGGGTAGGGCAGTCCCTGACCCCACAGAATGTATAACATAGTGGGCCAGGCAGAAGTGATACAACTAACTATAATGCAAGACTCCAGTAAGTAGTACCATCGAGGCACGAAAAGTAGAGTAAAAGGAACCCTTTCTAGCTGGGAGAAATGAGGGGAGGTTCTGTGGAGGTAGCTATGATCCTAAAGTCAGTGTCCTGGTCCTATCCTAACACATCAAGAACAACCTTCAAAGCATGATGTGTGAAATACATACTAATTTACAAGTCATGAACTTCCAAGGCCTTTTTCCTTGGGACCTCAAAATATTCACATCTCACAAGAGATGACAGAGTTTACTATTAATCTCATTTTATAGGTAAGTTGAAATTCTTACCTAACAAGTCACAAAAAGAACTGAAAAGCAAATTCAGCTCCTATCTACCAAAGGTTTTCAATGACTTTACAACTACAGGTTCCTAACTGTTCCAAAAAAACATGCTCTAATGGGGGAGCTACTTGAACAAAGAACAGGCAATTTGATTTATTATACAGAAAAACGCAGTGAAAATACCAAACAGCTTTAACCGTATTTAAAACAATTTTCTAGGTACTCTTTGAACATCTTCTCTAAACTATCACCGTGAGTACTGGGCAAGAACAAAACCATGACACAAGATACACCAGATACCTTTCATAAGAGTAACCTCCTCTGAATCTTTCTTGACACATTCACTTCACTCCAACTAGGAAAAAAAACCACGCACTTTCTCTCAGTATACCCACTACAACCTGCCTGATTTTGACTCCTAGCTCTGCTGTCATGAGCATGTAGCTCTGACTCATTTAATCTCTGTCCCTCCATAACCCTCCTCTGCATTAAAATAACAGTACTTACCTCATTGGTGGTTGGGAAGATCAAACAAAGTAATACACATAAACTGTTTGGAACACTGCCAGACACCTAGAGAGCATTAATAGGTCGTCGTTGGGTGTGGTGGTGAGGATTACACAAGCTAATGCAGGAAGAAGTATTTAGCACTTAGCAAGTGCTCAACCAATGATGGTTCTATCACCTGTCTGCATCCCTGAAGAACTTTGGCCTCTCTGAATTTTTTATTTCTAGAGCCCAGCAAAACGCCAAGCACAGCGGCAGTGCTTATTAAAAGTTCAATGAATGTGTGGCAGGTGTAAGTCCAGTCTGACACGTGAAGTCCATCGGCAGCTCCTGGTCAGCCTTGCTCGCACCTGGCATTTAAGAAGGCGTGCAGACTGCAATGACAGGGCAGTGCCTCCACACACCATCGGATTGTGCGTGGGGCTACCATTTCAACCTTGGTTGAAAAGAACAAAATGCAGGCAGGTAGAAGTGGAAGGGATGTGGAGGTGGCGACCCGGGGTTTGCAGGGCAAGAGGAGCTGAAGGGGCAGGCAAGGTGTCGGCGTGGAAGACAAAGGGAAGAACGGCGAGGGGAGAGACAAGCGGGCGGCCAGGGACGAAGAGGAGGACCCGGTGGGGCGGGGCCAGGCGCGAGGCGGGGGAACAAAGAGCCGCCTCGCGGGCCGCGGGGTCCTGGAGGCCGGCAGGAGGGTCAGGGAGAAGGCTGGCCCGGGAGGAAGGGCGCCGGGAAGACGGGGCGGGGCGCGGCCAAGAGCGGGAGGGGCGGCGGGGTCCAGGGGGGAAGGTTGGGCGTGGATGGGGTGCGCCCAGGGAGGGGGAAGGGGTGAGGGTGTCAGGGTTCGCCCAGAGAGAAGGAGGATCGGCGGGGTAGGGTAGGGTGGGCCCAGGAAAGGGGAGAAGTGGCGGGGTGGGGTGTGCCCCAGAGGAGGGGGCGGGGCGCGGCCCGGGGGCGGGGAGGTCCGGTCTGGCTACAGCGATTTTATGCACCTAATCAGGCCCCTGAGCTGAGCGCCTTCGCCGAGCCGCTCTCCGAGGCCCAGGAAAGCCCGCAGCCTCCAAGGGTACAGCAGGAGGAATGTCCCCTCCTCTCCCCTCCCTTCCAGACCTCGCAGCATAGTCATAGTTGCAAGATGAGCAATAAGGAGACAGCCACCCTGACAGTAATGCCTGTGGCTCCCGGGGCTGAGCAGGTACCAGTACGGGGGCTCCCCAGTGGCTCTTGACTGCCCTGTGTATCTTGTTCCTTTCCATCTGCACTGGGGCTGGTGGCCTTGGGAAAACAAAAGCAGTTCCTGCACGGTCATCCAGAGCTTAAAACTGGGTGGTGGTTTTAATAAAAAGTTACCTCTAGTTTCACACCAAGTGAGATGCCAGTTTAGAAGAAATCTGAACTACATTCAGAAAAGAAATGTTCTTCTGGGTGAGGAAGAAAAAAAGTTCTTTCCAGAAAAAAGTTTGGAAATCTTGGCTTCAAAGACTGCTGTTATCAATATCAAAATATCAATTCATGGAAATGAAACTATAAAAATAAACTATCACCATTTCTTGAACAGCCACTCTGTGCTCCTGGTGTACATCCTCGCACCTTGTCTTCACAATCCATTCAAACATCTGATCAGTGTCTCAATCAGATAGGCATAGCGCTACACTGCGGGCTTTGTAAAACGGTTGGAGAGAGGTCCCAGGCCTCACAGAACTTGCCATCCACCTCAAAGTAGGTACAATTTGCAAAGGAGGGGATTTACAACGGGTACGTTGCCCATGAGTATCTCCAGGTCAGTATATCTTTCCATTATACCATAGTGGAAGATATATTTATTTATATCTTCCTAAATATAGTAGAATTTCAGTCTTAACATCTGTTTCTACTCCCTTGCTTAGGAAAGCAAAATGAAACCAAGCAGAGGTACCTATATACAAAATGAAAGAATTAAACCCAACAGGTAAATCCAACTAATGGAAAACTGACGATAGAATTCTGGTACACCCAAAAGAGAAAGGTCGAGACTTGCTAGAAAAGTCATTAAGTCAAAGACCGTGTTCCTCAAGAAACAGTTCTAATGTATGCCATTAAGTTCCAGTGATTAAATGTGTCACATTTAAGTAAAAAAGTGTCTTCTCCTTTTAAGACATTTTCAGCAGCTGGGTGCGATGGCTCACGCCTGTAATCCCAGCACTTTGGGAAGACAAGGCAGGTGGGATGGTTTGAGCTCAGGAGTTTGAGATCAGCCTGGGCAGCATGGCAAAACCCCATGTCTACAAAAAAAATACAAAAATTAGCCAGGCATGGTAGCACACACCAGTAGTCCTAGCTACTTGGGAGTCTGAGGTGGGAGGATCGCTAGAGCCCAGGAGGTGGGGGTTACAGTGAGCTATGATTGCACCACTGCACTCCAGCCTTGGTGACAGAGACCCTGCCTCAAAAAAATAAAAATATTTTCACCTTTGCACGTGTATCTCCATTGTGCCCATCAGGGTTACCTTTATGTTAGAAGAGGTCAGTGCTTGTCCTACATTTCCAAAGTAGGCAGAACAACAAGAGCTATTATATAAGGACTATCCCCAACCTCTTCACTTACAAAAGAAAGGGAAACAGCGTCACAGGCTAGCAAGGCCTGGAATTGAGCCCAAAACAATGATCTCCCCAATAGTATACTGGAAGTTTTACCCATTAGTCTAACAAACCCCTGGCTTATTCACATTTAATTCTCTAAAGAAGCTCTACAAAATATAAACAATTGGAACCTACATTTATGTATGTATGGGGGGACTCATCAGTAAAAACACTTCTAACTGTATGCCTCAAATTGTTTAACATGAGTTAAACAAAACTTTTTCATCCTTCTAACAAAACTCTTCAGGTCTACCCACCATGCTACACAGTGACACATCTGAAAATGTTGACTGAAAAAGTAATCTAGCAAGTACTCTCTTTATTCACATGTAAGAATTCATCTTAAAAATATGAAATCATACTTTGTATGAACAAAGATGATACAAAGGCATCACTTAGTATCTTGGCTCTGGAAATTTTTGGAGGTGTTTTTTTTTTGTTTTTTTTTTTGTTGTTTTTTTTTTTTTTTGCTTTTCCACATAAATATATTCTGTATTTTCTCTAAAGTAAACCAGTGCTTTGACAGATTTTAGACTTTTCCCCTTCACTAAAGGCATTATTCAATTTCAATGTCCTTGGAGTGTTTTATCTGGGGATTAGACAACTGTACCAAAACACAGCTGTTCCAGTTTTTTCTCCTTTATTTTTCACATTAAAAAACTCCCACTATCAGGCAGTCCAATTAGTTACTCACTATCAAAAGCCGGCTTTGGTCTTTCATCTTCTGGAAAACTGGATCCAAGTGACAGGGTGTCATGGAAACTGTATCTTGGGTCATTTCCTGTTTCAATTGTTTAACCACAAAAAAAAGTTCGGCTCTATCAGATGGAAATTAATGAATACTTGCTGTTGCCTTTTGAAGAGCATGCAACTAAATAAAAAAAGTAATTATCCATTTTGACCAAGTTTTTCCAGCCACACCAGGGAATACAGGGAGATCAATGCACCCAAAATAGGAAAAGAAAAATACTTTGATGCAATGAACCAAAGCTTCTTTTCCGTTCAGTTTCCATAATTCAGTGGTCAGTTTTAAGGCTGCCACTTGGGTTTGGGAAATGTAACTACAGCTTAAGTGGTTTTAATTGCAGTTAACTTTATTCATACTCTTCTACTTACCACAAATTTTCAACCACTGCTCACCTACTTCACCTAAATTTTGACATTAATTAGACAGAGTTGGTATTTTCCTTTTTAACCTGAAATTCCCCCAGCATAAGAGAATGTGCAATAGAAACAAAAATTGTAATCTAAAAATATTTTATGCTGCACCTATTATCTGAAAACAACACACATGCATATGCGCGCACACACACACACATGCATGCACACACACATACACACACACACACACACACACAGAAGGACAAGTAGAGTTTAAAGCCTACAAGCAATACCAGGCAGGCACATGTGTTTTTTAGGAAATGAAGTCCTGGCTGGAATTCAGTAATAATGAGCCCCTTAGTGATCTAATGTACACCAGTGTACATTATGGATGGAAACAAGAGTGCCAGACAGGACAATGGGGAACTCAAACAGTGTTTAATATGTTTCAGCTCTGTCTAAATAACTGTTGGCAAAAAATGTGGAAGCAATACAACAAATCAATTTTAGGGCTCAGGAGGATTTGCTCAAATAAGACAGCTATGAAGTGTACATTACAGGAGAAGTTCACAGCTCCATTGTGGGAAAGGCATCTACTTCCAATATTTTCTGTCCTGTTTAAGTTGTTGTATGTCTTCTCTATTCAAAACAAGGAAAAATCTCTGTTGCTTCTTTTCCTTAGCCTTTGAAAACAACAACTTGGAAAACATCCAAAAACAATTAACCTTAAATATTATGTAAAGTAAAGCTAAGTCTTCTATCATATCCAACTTGCTGTTGGGGAATTTTTTTTTTAAATTGTACTTTAAGTTCTAGGGTACATGTGCACAACGTGCAGGTTTGTTACATATGTATACATGTGCCATGTTGGTGTGCTGCACCCATTAACTCGTCATTTACATTAGGTATATCTCCTAATGCTATCCCTCCCCCCTCCCCCAACCTCACAGGGAATGTCACACACGGGGCCTGTTGGGGAATTTCTATCGAGAAGAAAGTGAAGGGGGAAAAAAGAACACCTTTCAGTAATGACACCTGAGTTCTAGACCTTTCACCTATCATTTAGTTACTCTGTTTATTTAATAGGTGCCAGCAAAGAGGCATCTAGGCCAGGCTTAAATCTACACATAAGCCCCTAAAAGATCAACTGTGTTGTATTCAAAGTGAGATGGAGCTGATGATTTTCAAGTGGAAGTCACTTCCATTTCTTTTTCATCAGCCTTGGAAGAAAGTGGAATAGCCATCCTTCTACACCTTGCAGGGAGAAAGTCCCTAATTTGGGAGAAAGGTACTGGTAAGTACTATTTCCAGGTGTTTGTATTACACTTACTATGGTTTGGTATTCTTGTGCACAAATACACCAGAAGTCGAAGTAATTTCACCAGAAGCAGTCTTTGCCAGAAGTAGATGTAATTTCTAGAAACTGTTCAGATAGTATTTTCTTACAGAAAAAGTAGTTGAACTATGAAATTAACTGCTGAAGGCATCAACACAAAAAGGCATAAATCAGTTCAAAGAGGTGAACGTAGACTAAAATAAATCCAAGAATACAGCTGCCAATCTGACTGGAAGGCCTCTGGTCATGATGAGTGAAGTTGGTTTTATCCCAAGAGAAACGATACATAAAATAAAGATAGAGCTGGTAGAGCGAGAGGTTGTGAACTCCAAGAGAGGCAAGAAATACAGTCAGTGCATCAAAATCACTTTATTATTCTGGCTATAACTATTTTTCTTTTCACTTATTTCCTAGAAAATATAATGGTAGTAAGTTTGTTGCACTTTCCTCTTAATTTCTTCTTTATTTATTAAAATGCAGGAGGAAGGAATAGAGAATCTTTATTTGCAAGAAGTAGCTTAATTATATAAGAATTATAATAAACTCTTACTATCTGCATAGCAATAAGTTAAAATAGGTTAATTTTTTTTTCTCTCTCTCTCTCTCTCTTTTTTTTTTTTTTTTGAGACAGAGTCTCCCTCTGTCACCCAGCTGGAGTGCAATGGCGTAATCCCGGCTCACTGCGACCTCCGCCTCATAGATTCAAGCAATTCTCCTGCCTCAGCCTCCCAAGTAGCTGGGATTATAGGCACTCGCCACCAGGCACAGCTACTTTTTTGTATTTTTAGTAGAGACGGGGTTTCACCATGTTGGCCAAGCTGGTCTCGAACTCCTGACCTCAGGTGATCCACCCGTTTTGGACTCTCAAAGTGCTGGGATTACAGGCGTGAGCCACAGCGCCCGGCCTCTTTTTTTCTTTTTTTTCTCTTTTTTAAGAGACAAGGTCTTGCTGTGTTGCCCAAACTGGTCTCAAACTCTTGGCTTTAAGGGATCCTCCCGCCTTGACTTCTCGAAGTGCTGGGATTACAGACATGAGCCACTGAGCCTGGCCGCAATAGGTTAATTCTTATAATTTGTGTATGAACTTCAATACTGGATTTTATGAAAGTTCTATTCTGGGTTTCATTTGTTTTGTTTGCAAGCCCAATCAAGGATACTACTTAGAACAAAGATATTTATTAGGCATGTAAGAAATGGGAAAGTTCTTCAAAGATTATAAAAAGGTATTCTTTTTTTGCAACACCAAAAACTTCATTCCCAACAGGCACATATGTTGAAGACACAAGGCCAAACACTACTGGCCAATGAAAAGCATACCACTGTGAAACAGATATGTGTACGCTGCCTACTGGAATTCTCAAGTGCTCTCCCATAGACTGCAGCCCTCTTGCAGGTAGGTGGAGTCATGTGACCAGTCATGGCCAATGGGTTGATCAGAAGTAACCTGTGTCATTACCCAGCCAAAGCCTACACGAATGAGGGTGAGCTCTTCATGCCTCTTTTGCCCTCTTGATACAAAGCTGAAAGTCACAGTTTGAGATGTTAACATCTCAAGATAGAAAAAGGCCACATCAATTCTTAGAAGACGTATTAAACAGAAAGATGTGTAGAATCACTGAGATAATAAGGATTCGTTTGTTACCACAGCCTATCCTCAGCCAGGTGTTCTTAGCTTCTTCTGTTTCACACGGCTCAGGGACAGGGCAGTGAAGTATGAGAATCTCCAAGAATCATATGTTTAAATGCATAAAACACACAAGATTGTAAAGAACACCCGCTATAATTTTTAAAAGCTGTAACATAGTAATATGTGCTTCTTTATTAATATATTAACAACATCTCTAACGATGGGTATAACAACTACTGTAATTTCAAAGTAGTGAAGATTATGCCATTTCAAGTTATCTGTAGAAATCTACAATTATATATGAAATATTTGTTTCTGTGATAAAGTTCTCCATGTGCTGCTAATACCGTTAGGATCTGTTGTCTACAATGTCATGGAAAGAAATGATTGATTTTAGTTAGAGGTTTGTATTGTAATTTTTTTCCTCATCAAGTTCCTGGACTCCTTGAATTCTGTGGAGCCCAGAATAAGAACCTCTGAGTTTTACCATCTCCTAATACAATCATACTCTAACTTATCAGGCAAAAGTTCTACTGAGCTCCCTAGGGTTGCATGTTTTGCAATGTGTGTGGCAGATTCCATTCTGGCCTGTCTTCTGCCACTGAGTTTCAGTCACTGATTCTGTGTACCTGCAAACAGTTTTGAATATGACTGCAATGAACTAAGGAAGAATATTGTTCCAGTTGCTAGAATCCAATTTTATGGAGGCTTAGGTGCCTTTAAGGCAATGGTCAAGAAAACTGATAAGAATCAGCCCATAAGGGGCTGGTCAAGTCCTCTAACATGATAAACATCATCCAGTCTGGTAAAAACAACCAACAGTTGTACAAAATGCTGCTGGTAAAACACTGTGTCCAGAGGCTTGTCATGACTTCAAGAAACATCAAGATACCTGGAGATTGCTGATACAAGATGCTGGAGCTGCTGTATCAGAATGCTGTCCAGTTCGCAGCTGGTCAGCACTACTTCAAGAATGTATACCCCAAACTAACAGGGAAATCAGTTCTATTTAATAAATCTAGGAAAGCTGGCTACAGCAAGGCTGAAATAATTCATACTTTAGATGTTTCTCCATTCTGCAAGTTGCAAAGAGAGAAATGATCAATGTACTTTAAGCACACGATTATTGCACTTTCTTTCTGGTTATTTCTCCAGGGGAAACCGCCAAATTAGCCCAGCAAGGTAGCAGACAGCAAGAATAGGAGACAGAGTAGACAACTGAGTTGCAGATGTCAGTCCTGATAGGGAGACAAGAGATCAGAATATCAAGAAGTATTTGAAATTAAGACTCTGCATGCAAAACTTGAAAACCAAGAAGTTGGGGCCTGAGACTCAATCTTGTTTCACGTTTCAAATACTGAGATGCTATAGTGTGGTAGAAGTGCCACTGGATCAAGGAAACTGAGCTTTTCATCTAGGCCCCATCACCAGTTATTTCAGCAAACATAGGCAAGAAGCCACATTGCTCTGAGCTTCAGATTCCCCGTCTATAAGGAAATTAGCCTTGAAGGCACCTCCCCACACAAAAGTAAAGATTCAGTAAACTTTAAAAATCTTAGAAATAACGATGATACAAGGAATATAATCCAATACAGTTTCAAACTAAATGTTTTAGAAAACAGAGTATTTCAGTTTTGAATAGTGAAAAAATAAAGAAGAGAAATAAGTAGTTCTCATGTGCTGAACCAGGCACTGTATTTGGTACTGTACATGAGTGATTTTACAAGTTGCATGAGTTAGCATCTATACGCTGTTGTGAGTCCCCTGCGCCTTCTCTCTGGTAGCTCTCTCCGAGCTTTGGTGAACCTCTTGCTTAATTGTCTGTTAGCTCCATGAAGATACGTCACACTGTTTTGTTTTGGGGACAGAGTCTTGCTCTGTCACCCAGACTGGAGTACAGTGGCACGATCTCAGCTCACTGTAACCTCCGCCTCCTGGGTTCAAGGACTCTCCTGTCTCAGCCTCCTGAGTAGCTGGGATTACAGACAGGCACCACCATGCCCAGCTAATTTTTGGTATTTTTAGCACAGACAGGGTTTTGTCATGTTGGCCAGGCTGGTCTTGAACTCCTGACCTCAGGTTTTCCGCCCACCTCGGCCTCCCAAAGTCCTGGGATTACAGGTATAAGCCACCACACCCAGCCTGCCACAGTTTTGTTTGGGGTATAATACCCCACTGTTGGAAGACTATGGAAAGGTTTTCCCGAGAAAGGAGGAATGCCCAAAGGCCTGTCAAAGGGCTTGGGATCTAGTCTGTGCTCACTCTTGGCCCCTGATAAACTCCCTCTGCCCCTTTTTGATATGCTGATGTGTCCTGTTGTTATTTTGATTATACTGCCCTCAGAGGCTGACTCATTTACCAGGAGAACAAGTCAGGGTTTAATGCCTGCTGATTCCTGGCTCTCTCCGGGGTATTTTTTTTTTTTTTTCCTGAACTATTATGACTCCAAAAAGCCACAGTTCTCATAACCATCACATTAATTTCAACAGGTCTTGAAATCTCCTTATTCTTCCTGGTTAAGGGGCTCCTCCATCCTTCCCTACTTTCCTTGCCAACCATTGCTGGCTATAATTAATTGAAAGTGAAATTTCAAAACTAGGAAGGACCCTCTTGATTTCCCCCAGCCCACAAGCACAGTAAGCAGATGCAGGACCTGCATCCTTTTCTTTATCAACCCTAAAGCCTCCCAAGGCAGGATGGAAGCACAGAGTAGGGACTAAAAAAAATGTTAACCGAGTGAGTGGATAATCAAAGGATGACCACTGCAAATCAAAACCCTGTAGCATCCTTGGCAGAAAGAAAAAAGCTCTGCCTTCATTTTAGTGTTAGAGGCACTATAAAATTACAGACTATGTCTGTTTCTCACTCTCTTTTTACTGCAAAGCTAATAATCAGTAGCCAATGGGCTAATTCCTCTGCATTTTTTGAAGAAAAAGTAAACATGATTTTTTTTTTTAAGGACTAAATTCCCACCCTGCTTTGAAACATAAATCTGAAGACCCCTCGGGTTAAAAATGACAGCTAGACTCCTTTAATCTTGAAAATGTTCTCTCCATGGAAACCTTAAGGACAGGAAACCACTTAGGCAAAGCTTTCTTTTTTCTTTCTTTCTTTCTTTTTTTTTTTTTTTTGTGACAACTTCTAAGGAAAATCTAGGTTTTGAGGAAATTGGGCTTCCATGTGCATGTGTCCTGTAGGAAGGTAGTCCATGTCATGTGACTTCACTGACCCATAAATCGACCCATAAATAAAGCTTTCCCAGTTTGGCTCAGCTGGAAGAGATTTTACTCACTTCACCTCTCTAACAGATTCTTATTCTCAATTCCCAGTGCACCGTCTCTACTATTAAGTTTCATGTTAGGTAGAACACACTCTAGTTTCACCCAAAGGCTGTGAAGTTTGCAAGCTGTAAGTTTCAAGTAGGATAAGAACCTCAAGTGGGATGCCATTGGCTACAAGACTGGAAAAATTTGAGTCAGCTAATAATCCTAGAAAAACTAGACTGGGAAGGTTGTTTAGTAGATTACAGGAGGAAACTAGCACAGAGAGGCTAAGTGATTAGCTCAAGGCTTCATCATCTTTATGGCCAGATGTAGAATAATTTTTCCTGCCTCAAAGATGGCTAGATTTTTCTTGACACTCTAGCATATCTCCTCTTAAATATTCTAAGTTGGCTGAACTTAAATACTACAACTACTACTAGTAACAATAAGCTAAAAAGTAATCAAAATATTTTCAGTAAGACTGAGGTGGGGCAATTTTGCATAATCCCATATCCTTTATAGAACCTTGAGCCTACTACCAGAAGTGAAATACACCACAAATTTCAAAGGATAGGCCTGAATGTAGTTCAAACAAGCACTAAACATACATCAAGTCACTTTCACTACCACCCATGTTCTAGGATGCCCATTGTCTGGGACATGGGCCAGGTTGGCAAACAAATCATTATAAAATGCAAAGGTATTAAGTGCCCTCTTGCCTTTGGCAGTACATTCAAAGCTAGGCAAATGTATTATAATAAAACTAAAATATAGCTACCAAGGTCCCAGCCAACAAAGGAGAAAAGTTCATACACGTTCTTTTTTTCTTTTAATGGATTAGATATTCCAACTTTTGTTGTATTTCTTTGTGAAAGACAAGCTTGGGAAGAAATGGAAAAAGCAGGAGACACAGTCATAGCTTGAAGAAAAAGAAGAAAAAAAAGTAGGCTTAGATGAAGAAATTTGAGGACTTTGGTGCTAGGGCCCTTTGAAAACTCATTATAGCAACTCAGGTTCAAAAAGGGTCAAAAAAAAAAAAAAAAGGTAATTCTCTTAGCTCAGAGTCAAATAAGAAGCACTGTATTGGCTCTCTTTCTGTCCATGTGTATCTATCATTCCATCTCTCTCCCTATCAAGAACTGAGGGCAAAAAGTCCATCTGCCAACTTCAATCCCAGGCAGACAGACCAAGTACATTGGGGACACACCCTTTTGTGTGGCCATTCACACTTGGAAGATAAGGGAGAACTTAGTCTTTCAAGTACATATGAAGAGATGGTAGCCATTTTATTTCAACAGAGAAGGTAAAAAAAAGAAATAAACTAAGATTATATAGGAGAGCTTCTCCTAACACATAAGGAAGGAATTCCAGAATATAGCATAGACACTGTATACTGTAATAAACTTAGCTAAGGCTGGAATTTAGCATTCTATCCTCGGGTTTTCTTTCCTTTTCTGTTTCCTTCCTCTAATAATGATGACAATAATACTTTACATTTGCATTCATTTCCAGTTTTCAAGTTACTTCTACAGACATTCATACATTCCATTCTCCCTAAGCAGGGGAGGGGAGGTTGGTTTCCAATACATGCCTACTTGGAACAGAGGACTGATCTAAACAAATGTATTTTCAACCACTGGATCTGTAAAGTATTTCCTGTTGACTGCGCTGTAACTAATACCAGTTCCTCTCATAACCCATGCCCATATTCTCCAGAGCGCTCCCACACAAAGAGCCCACTACACAAAGAAACAAGATTTATGCAGATAGCAAATATTATGGGGCTCACTAAACGCTGAATCAATTAATGTTATAATCCTAAGTGCTCAAGCAGAAGCTGACATGGTTTGAATCCCACATCTATCACTTTGTGGCTTTCACATCTTAGATAAGTCATTTCTCTTTCTGAAGTTAGTAGCTATTTGCATTAGAAATAGAACTCTAACCCTTAGCATAATGCCTGGCACATAAAAAAAAACACTCAAAAATGTGAGCACTATTTTAAGTCCTACTTACCAATAAATTGTGGTCCTTAGGAGATTTTCCCCCCTTTCCTAGCAATTTAAGCAACCATATCCTGTCAATTTAAGCAATAAAGAATTCCACTAGCCTTGTGGTTTCACTGGTAGGTAATAGGTAGCAAATAAAAGCAGCTACTACATGGCTAAATTCTAGATTGGAGCTTCCAAATCAAACTAAACAAAGAGAAATGTAAATTCTTTGTCGTGAGAACCATCCCAAAGCTTTGGGATGTTGTTGGGGAGCTCAAGAATTGCTATCCTATGTAAATAAATCTCGTCTGTGACCACTGCCAGAGATATGTCACTGATACAGCTTGACTTGTCCACATTTACCAATGCAGAGATTTCTTTCAAATTAAGAGAAAACAAGGAAGAGAAGATAGAAAAGATGAGAAAATTTCATGTGTCTTACCAGGCAAAGCCAGAGCCACAGTCCCACTTTACAAGCCCCTACCTGGTCTAAAAGAAAAGTTATTTAAAGCATTAACTAAGAGGATAAGAAGCCACCATTGTTGTGGGCTTAAAGTGATCCACTTTCACTAGGGCTCAGAGTAGTGGGGCCCTCATTGCAAATGCAAAGTCCCCAGCTGGGGGTAAGAAGAAGAGAAAATGTTAAGATGCTCAGCTCTTGAAGTGCCAATACCCTGGTCTCCACATTCCAACGCTGGCCGCCTCCTCCCTCGTCCCACCGCTCCCTCCCATTATTCAGGAGCAGGTCCTTCCCAGCTCTGCCATTCGGTGTCAGAGAGACTTGGGAAGCGCCCCAGGAACTGCTGAGATGGAGAAATACACAAAGGCTCCCTTCCACAAAGCATTCTTTCACAGAGGCAGCCGTGTCTATTAAATAGGTCCTCTTAATGTGCATACACTTCTATAAGGAGATTATGAGAACCACGAGTTCACTAAATCAGCCCCACAAAATGTGTGTAAATCCACTGCAGAGAGGAGAAAAGGTGTGTGTGGCAGGGAGGAGGGAGGATTTAAAATTAGTGAAAGGGGGCCTCCACTCTTCTTGGTAATTCCCTGGGGAAAAGAAGGTGTAGACAAAACTGTCCAGTGAGGCTGCCACAACCCCTGGGTTGAGCCATTTGGTATCTGCACAATTCCTTTCCTCCACTTGCATTCTCATATTGTCCAGCTATAGGCCATAACCCTTGCAAAAATATTTCTTCCTCTAAGTCATAAGAAGAGAGGTGTAACAGTTCCCCGTGTGGTAATATGCACCTTGCACACTGTCTCCCAAATCTTTAGAAATAGGAAGCACAAAATGTAACAAGTAATTTTCCAATAAAATGTGCAATGCATTTTCTCAAAATAGATAAGTGAACTGCTCGGCTATATATTGATTAAGCCTCTCATGGGTCATCACACTGGCTTCATGAATGATTCAGCTCTTTACCTCATTATTTCTTCATGATCACCTCCTTCTAGAGAATAATTAAAGTTACACAAAAAGCAAGTTTACCCATAGTATTAAATGGAATGTCCTTTTATTTACCTAGCTATCCATAAAACAAAAAATCTTTCACTCAAAAAGTATTTCCAAACACTTATAAGATATGCAAACGACTTCCCAGTTCACAAAGGGATTTTAGAGACATTTCATTCGATGTGACGACAGCTCTGTGACACAGATATTAACAACTCCTGTGTTACAAGTCAGGAAAGAGACCCAGAGAGATTAAGTGGAGCCCCAAGTCTTTCCTTCCAAATTCATTCATTCATTCCTTCAGCACTTACTGAGGGCTTAGTCTTGGCCTGGGCACTATTGAAGGTATGGATTCAGGGAAAGCAGATGTAGTCTCTACTGCTAAGTATCTCACAAGGGCAACCCAAGCTTAGGTGTAAGAAAACAGGCATCTTTCTAGAGAAGGCTATGTCAGAGCTGAATTTTCAGGGATAAATTCCCTGTTCTCTTCACATCAACATGTCCTCCACGACTCGCCAGTATTAAACTAGGCTAAGAAAAAATGGATCTGATAATCACCTTTGTGCCAGAAGACAAATAACTGGAGAGGAAGCCCAGGCAGTTCCAGTGGCAGTGCTGTCTTTCATACTGATGTTAACTCTAACGATAAGCAGAGTAACGGCACAGCGCTGTTGGGCACCTGGAGCTTATTGTTTCCGTGTGGCATATGATGAAGTGTCAGAACAGGGAGGAGTATATCTCCAAGAAGGAATGTGATGAGCAGGAAAACTCATCCAGTGAGATTGGCCTGGAGAGATCTGAAGCCAGGAGCCATTTGGTCTTGTCCAGTGGCATTAATGTACCCACAGACAAAGGCCAAAGGGGACATGGAGGCCAGAGCTGCTGGTCAACGGTTTGTTTTAAGAAAACAATAGGGGGACCCAACTCCATGCTATCAGAATAAAGGTCATCCTTCCCCGTATTTTTCTCAAGTTATACAAGTGGCCTTATTCTTCAAGCAATAAAGAATTCCACTAGCCTTTTGCTAAGGATAAAACATCTCCAAAATATAGGTTGTTTAAACTGCAGATATAGAATAGTTTCTTCAACTGTCTTCTTTTTTCCAAATGAATAATGCTACCTAGATGAAAACAATGTTTTTCTTCACCTTTTATTCCAAATTTCTTTTTTTTTTTTTAAAAAAAAAAAGCTTTTAAAAAATTCATACAGAAATATTTTAAAATTCATACAGAAATATTGAGGGAAGTTCCAGTTTCAAACCATCTTTTGTCAAGAAAGAACACTAGTGAAAGATACTTTCAGGAAATCAAGTACAGTATATGATTTCAACACAGCAAAGCTAGTGTCTCACTGTTAATTTTTATTAATAATAATAATAATAATAAAGGCTGGATGCAGTGGCTCACACTTGTAATCCCAGTACTTTGGGACACTGAGGTAGGAGGACTGCTAGAGTCCAGGAGTCTGAGACTAGCCTGGGCAAGATAGTAAGAGCCTGGCTCTACAAAAAACAAAATTTTTAATTAGTTAGACATGGTGGTGCCTGCCTGTAGTCCCAGCTATTCAGGAGGCTGAGGCAGGAGGATCACTTATGCATGAGAGACAGTCAAGGCTGCAGTGAGCCGAGCTGGGCAACAGAGGTGATATGGTTTGAATCTGTGTCCCCACCCAAATCTCATGTCAAATTGTAATTCCCATGTGTCAGGGGAGGGTCCTGGAGGGAGGTGACTGAATCATGGGGGTGGATTTCCCCCATGCTGGTCTTGTGATAGTGAGTTCTTGAGTTCCCACGAGATCTGATGGTATAAAAGTGTGGCACTTCCCCCCTTGCTCTTCTTTCTCTCTCCTGTCGCCATGTAAGGCATGCCATGCTTTTCCTTTGCCTTTCATCATGATTGTAAGTTTCCTGAGGCCTCCCCAGCCATGCAAAACTGTGAGTCAATTAAACTGATTTTCTTTATAAATTACCCAGTCTCAGGTAACTCTTTATAGCAGTGTAAAAACAGAGTAATACAGAGGGAGACCATTTCTTTAAAAAAAAAAAAAAAAAAAAAAGGAGAGGAAGCAGTCCTTGAAGAAAGGTACTTCTTTTCCCAGTGCTTTGGGTCAGTTACTCTATAGAGGGACCTTGGCATTCATGGACTGCATGTTTATAGTTTGGACCATTTGAGAGCAACCCTTGCACAAATTTAAGCAGGGTAACAAATTTTAGACATTGTTAGTATTACAGTCATATCATACTGGTCTCTAGATTTTAGGCAGATTAAATTATTTACTTTTTAAAAGTTATTTAAGCAAAGATTTTTCTAGAGTTTTATCTTTTAATTTTTACACGAGAACCCCATAGGATGGGGGTTTTCTGCAAATTAAAGGGCAAGAATTTTCAGTCCATGTTTGAAGAGAGAAAATGTTGCTGCTCTGCACCTATGTTCCCACCAGCATTTGCTGACTTCCCTGAGAATAAAAGGTTATAACTGAAAAAGCATGATACGAAGTACTTTTATATAAATTGTTGCTTTTGGTCTTCACTACAACCCTTTGAGGTAGGGTAAAATCCCTATTTTACAAATCAAGAAATTGAGGCTTGCTGAAGCCAAGTCACTCTCCCTTTGCATGACTCCTTTGTGATTGTTCTTAAAAGGTGAGATATTTTTGAAACTCACTGAAGGGAGAACATGATGTTAGCAAAGCATTGCACCACCCACAAAGTACATTCTCTCCCCTCAGATGTCTGAAGGGTACACACATCTTCTGAGAAGACGGAAACTCATCAGCTTGAGGAGAAAATGCCAAGTTTAAAATGAGGCTTGTTAGAGAAGAAGCTATCACAGTTTATTAAATTAGCTTTCTCTCCCAGCAAGTGTTTGATGTAAATGGCAAGGGTTCGAAGGTCAAACAGGAAGAAGTATGTGCTTTAATTTCTCCCCCCTAGAGGTGCATGAATGTTTTCTATTAACGAAAACCCTGTAGCCAACAAATCCTGGGCTTGGATCAAACAGCCCTCCATCTTTTAAGTTATAACATCACAAGGAGACATTTCAAGAGGAAACCATGCCCAGTCAGACCTGCAGTACCAGAGAGAGGGCTGCTTCTGCCCTTTGGGAATTTGAAAAATATCTTCCTTTTTGCTGAAACTGCTTAGTGACAGACAAAAATATCCCCAAATAGTTATTCCTGATCAGTGGACAGGGTCATCATTGAAAGTGGGCAGGGGCTGAGGTAGAGCTATTTGTACCTCTGGCCAAGGGAATTAGGTACCTTTGCACCACTCCCTTTGGCTAAGGTAATTAGGAATGGACGTTCTGACATCCAGCTTGGTCCACTGGGGTATGTATGAGTTAGGTAATAATAGCCAATACTTACCTGTGCTTAGCATGGTATGCAATGCATAGTAAATGCTCAATAAATAGGAACTAATAATATTATAACACTTCCCCTTTTCCTCGTCCTTAATAACATCCTCCCCATCTATTATCCCCACACAACCAGGACTCTTCCTGGCTGCTCAAATCTAGAAGTGGGGAGTAGAGTACAAAATTCTGAAGACTTAGCATTACATATCCTCACATGAAGAAAAAGCAAACACTTCCTGAGACCTCTGGCATCAGGCATTGTGCTAGATATTCTTACAAACCTCATCTCATTTAACTGTACAACAATGGTGGAAACAGCCCTGATTTTTACAGTAAGAAACCTGAGGTTCAGAAGGATAGCAAGAGAGCTTGGATTAAAATCCCATTTCTCCTAAACAGACTTTTGTGAGTTGGCCTGAGAGTGGGGTCTGCTTTTATAACCCTTCTAGGTGAATGTTGTTCCAGACAACAGACTCTGAAATGAGCATTGAAAGCCAGACTCTTTGTAAACTGGGGATTGCTGGAACTGTCCATATCTCTCGCCTCCTCTGGGGAAGATCTCTGCACTACTTAAAAATGGCTTTTAGTTTGGAGGACTCAACTCCTTCAAAAGCACATCCACAAAGCCTACAAAGGTAAGCATTCCTGGCAGGGCAGTCCTGGGAGAGTGGAAAATGGAAAAAGTCTCAGGGCAACTGGCAGCTCAGTTATAAGAAGGAAATAAAAAACCAAGTTGAAGGTTTATAGAAAACACACAGAGGAAGAATGAAGCATAGTAATTGTTTACAGGCCACTCGTGGGCTGTCTAAAAATGCCATAAATAAGAAATATAGCTTGGGACAGACTAGCTTAAAAAAACTTAATCCCTCAAACACAGTCCTCCAGGGAACATGACCCATGGGCATCCATCAAGCAAAAATCTCCACCATTGCTTATGAACAATTTCCCATGATTTCCTGGAGCTGACCCTCATCCCCTGCTGTTCCCAGCCTGCTTACTAACTAATCCCCCAGTAGAATGTTCACTCCAGGAAAACAGGGCTGTATCTGGTTGACTTTTCTATCCTAGGTATCTACCAGAGTACCTGGCTAGTAACAGACTTTAAATATATGTTAAATAATTATTTAGTTTCTCATTCACTTAATTTTCCTGGTTAAATTGTTTCAACATGAGAATCATTTCTAATATTTTAAAGGTGTTCTACAGTGATGTGAATGCTTTGAGGAAAAAGGCATTTACAGAATTCTAATGTGATGATAAAAGTAAGAATAGCTCAATGTTTATCTACACAATTTTGATCTCAGTCTTGTAACTAAGAGAATCAGTGTATAAAAGTCAAATTCTAATGAAATGGAAGATACCTGAATTCACTGGATAAGACATACAACTTGGCAGGTTGTATGCACAATGTGTATTGAAAGAAAGAATAATGGAGGAACATGTTGTTATGTTAGTAGACCTCCCACCTCTTCATTCAATGTCAGACATTTTGGGAAATAGTAGCACAATACTCTCACTTCAATAATTTATGAGCAAAAACACTAAATGAAAATTCAACAAGAAATTTACCAGGTTACCTGCAAGTCCTATACAATCTTGATTTGCATCAAATAGAAGACAAACTTTTATGAGGAAAATAAACTCAAAAAGGATGTTTTTCATGCTTTACCTCCTTAATAATATTTTACTATGTCATAATGAGATTCTCTGTACAATGACTCCTCTATAACTGTCCAGAGTAGATTTTGTTTTAGTAACTACAAACCTCTCAAAAATCATTTATAAAAATCATGTATTTTAGTTTCACTAACTAGATGAAATGATTGCAGGCTGTTTAAAAACCACATCCAAAAGTAGCAATTCTCTTTGTAACTTTTCTCAGTATCATCACAGAACAGACATAGCCAACCAGAAATTAGAGATGGACAAACAGAGATGGTCAAAGAACTGAAACTTACAAAACACAAATCATAAAAGCATCTACCACCAGCTACTTAAAAACCTAGTTCTATCTATAAAACATATTATGTTTTTAAGCTGTATCTGTAATAATATGTTTATAAAATGTAAATCCCACTAACATGGGCAATTCCAAACCACAATCACATCACCTTACAAAAAGTTGAAATTATATTCAAATATATAAAGTATTAGAATTGCCTTCTAAACCAATTGATTTGAATTCTCCTACTAATCAAATGAATTAAGCAGTTCCAAGCACTATTGTTGATGTAACACCACCATGCACTTCCTATGTTTCATGTCTGTCTTGAAATTAGGTATGGCAGGTGCTAAGTAGATAATCAGTTACTTTTTTTTTTTTTTTCAAAAAAAGAGGAGGTCCAGCATAACCAAGACACTAGCCAAAATGATCAAAATCATTCCCTGTATTCTACTGCCAGTGGAATGGTAACAGCGATAATTGTAGTAAATATTGGTGTCACCTCTCTGCTATCCAAATCACTGGATTGTGTAGGTCATAAAATGTGAGTAGAATCAACCCACTTCTAGGAGGTTTAGGCTGCAGGAGTAGGTCCTGAGTGGCATAAACTAATGTAATCCCATTCTCTTGTATTCCACTAAGGTCCAGTCAGAGTGAGCCCAAGCCATCCTTCAAAGCCTAGGGGGGAGAAAGATGCCCTCTTCTCCTGAAGAGTGTCCTGTACCTCTGGGAAGCCTAGCATCACTGCACTCATTTTACTACAGGCAAAACGAGCCTGAGGATAAACTGACAGCCAGAGGGTGATAGAGCCAAGAGAGTGAGAGAAAGAAATGGAACCAGCCAGAGGGATCCTTCTAAGCAAAAGCCAACTCCCTTGTTTTTGTGCCTAAAACCCTCCAGTGGCTTCCCATTTCAGCTAGAACAAAATCCAAACTTGTTCTCCATAGTGATCCTATCCTCACTCATCTTCCTTTATTCCCAATTTTCTTCAGCGCCTTTGTTCAGCCCTTCACACACACTGATCTCCTTCCCTCCACAGGTCTCTGTATGCTTTATTCCTTACAACAGGTCCTCCCAGGCTGCTACCAATCATCATTCACGCCTCCATTCAAATAGCAGCACCCCCAAGAGGCCTTCTTTGAACTCCATGTTAACCTACTTTATGTCCTTCACAGAACTGGTCAGGGTTCAACATTACCTGTACTTAGCGTTTACATGTTTAAATATTTATCTCTCTCTTATAAGAATGTAAGCTCCTCAAAGGCAGTCCCAGCTCCCAAAGCTGTGCTTGTGCATAACAGAAGTTCAATCTACAGTTTCTTACAGATTGACTGACTGACTAAGCCCAAGATTCTACGCAGGCCACATTGATCCAAAAATCCTAAATAATGCTTTGTTTTTAGCTGCAAACAAGAACTGCAAAACCCACAGCTCTCTTGAAGATTTGTATATACCCTGGATTACACTTTATTATTTCTAATCCTGGATGTCATTATTATTTAAACAATAAAAGCAAATTTCCTTTGAGAACAATGTCATTTGAAAGAAAACCAATTTGTAGTAGTAGAATTCGTCTCTCATCCCGAACATAAAAAGCACGTCTGAATACATATGTGTGAGCGCGCACGCTCTCTCAAAACTCGACAATAAATTAATATATGAAAACTTTTTTGGGTTATGGAAATGTTATAAAACCAGATAGTGGTGCTCACTGCATAATGCGACAAATTTAATAAAAATCACTAAATTATTTAAAAATCAATAATAAACAGCCCAATTTAAAATTAGCAAAGGTTTTGATATTTCACCAAAAAAGATACACTAATGGCAAATAGGCACATGAAAAAAATGCTCAGCATCATTGTTCATTAGAGAAATATTCACTAAAACCACAATGAGATACCACCTCACACATTTTATAATGACTAATATTAAAATGACAGATTCTACTAAGTTGTGGTGAGGCTGTGGAGCAACCAGGACTTTTCATACATTGCTGGTGGGAAAACAAAGTAATATAGCCCCTTTGGAAAACAGACTGGCAGTTTCTTATAAAGTTTAACACACACTTAACATATGGCATAGTAATTCCACCCCTAGAAATATGAAAACTTATATTCAACCCAAAACCACTATTAAACCCTGAATGTTTAACAGTAGATTTGAAACATCAAAAAACTCCCAGCCTGGGCAATATGGTGAAACCCTATCTCTACAAAAAATACAAAAATTAGCCGGGCATGATGGTGCATGCCTGTGGTCGCAGCTACTCAAGAGGCTGAGACGGGAGGATCACTTGAGCCCAGGAGGTGGAGGCTACAGTGAGCTGTGATCATGCCACTGCACTCCAGCCTGGGTGACAGAGAAAGACCCTGTCTCAAAGCAAAACAAACAAAACAAAAAACTACCAAAAACTCAAATGTTCTTTAATTGGTGAATGGATAAGCAAACTGTGGCATATCTGTACAATAGAATGGTACTCAGCAATAAAAAGGAATTAACTATTGATACATACAACATGGATGAATCTCAAATGCACTGTGTTAAATGAAAGATGCCAGACTCAAAATACATATCATAATGTTTCCATTTATCCTTTTCTGGAAAAGGCAAAACTATAGATATGGAGAATATATCGATGGTTTCCAGGAGTTTCAGGTGGGGAAAGGACTGACTATAAAGGTGCAGCATCAGATAATTTTGGGGAGCGATGTTACTGTTGTATATCTTGACTATGGTGTTGGTTACATGACTGCATTTTCAAAATTCATGAAACTTCAACAAAAAGTGTGTATTTTCACTCCCATTAGGATAGCTACTGTGAAACAAATAAACCAAACAAAAAACAAGTACTGGTAAGGAGGGGAAGAAATTAGAACCCTTGTGCATTGCTGGTGGGAAAGTTTTAAAATGGTACACCCACTATGGAAAACAGTATGGCAGTTTCTCAAACAATTAAACAGAATTACCATATGATCTAGCAATTTCACTTCTGGGCATATGCTCAAAAGAACTGAAAGCAGACTCAAACTGATATTTGTACACTCATGTTTATAGTAGCATTATTCACAGTAGCCAAAAGGTGGAAGCAAGTCAACTGTCCATTGATGGATGGACGGATAAACAAAATGTGGCATATACACACAATGGAATATTATTCAGCCTTAGAAAGAAAGGAAATTCTGACACATGCTATACATGGATGAACCCCGAAGACATTATGCCAAGTGAAATAAGTCAGTCACAAAAGGACAAATATTGTTTAATTCCACTTTTATGAGGTGCCTAGAGTAGCCAAATTCAGAGAGATAGAAAGTAGAACAGTGATTTGCTAGGAACTGGCGAGAGGGTGGAATGGGGCATTATTATTCAATGGTACAGAGTTTGGGAAGATGAAAAAGTTCTAGAGATGGATGGTCATGACGGTTGCACGACAATATGAAAGTATTTAATGCCACAGAACTGTACACTTTTGGCCACGACTAAAAGAGTTACTGGGAAATATACCTGAATTGACGAGGAATAAGAATCCAAATTCCTCCCTTAGCACCACCCTTCTGCTCATATGCCGTCAGCCGCCTGGCTTTCTTTCAGTTTTTAAACTACACCAAGGTCCTGTCTCTCAAGATCTCTACAAAGCCTCTTCCTTCTGCTGGAATGCTAGACCCCCTAAACCTCTCCCTGGTTGGCTCCTCCTTCTGCCATGTCCCCTCCCAACGTCTCCCTTGATTGGTTCCTCCTTCTGCTTGGCCCCCAGCCCCTCCCCTGATTGGCTCCTCCTTTCCATCACTGCTTCAGATTCCCTTTTAGAGTTGTCGCTCCCGCTCACCCTTGTCCAATAATGATTTACTGAGTACTTCTAAGAGCCAATCACCATTCTACAGGAATATAGCATTGAACAATACAGTGCTTGCCTGTGAGAGGTTAGGGGGCATGATGAACACTAAAAGAAACAGGGTAGGAAACAATGAGGAAGGGCAAGGGAGGTGCTGTTTCAAAGAGGGTTGGCAAGGATACTTCTTGCTGTTCTCAAGCAAGAGGAGCAGCAAGTTCAAAGGTTCTGGGTCAGGAATGTGCTTAGAGTGCTGAAAGAACAGAGTTATATGCAAGGGGGAGGGGAGGTAAAAGATAAGGTCACAAAGGTGGAAGGGGCCAGATCACATCCAGCTGCGAAGGCCACCAGTAATTCAGGATTGTACTGAGTCAGATGAGAACCTTTAGGGACTTTTAAGCAGAGGTATGACATATCTGACTTACATTTCTAAAATATCTCCTTGGCACTTTTTTTTTTTTTTTGGTAGAGACATGGTCTCACCATGTTGCCCATGCTGGTCTTCAACTCCTGGCCTCAAGGGGTCCTGCCACCTCGGCCTCCCAGAGTGCTGGGATTACCAAAGTGAGCCACCACACCCAGCCCAGCCTGCCCTTGGTACTCTTTCTAAAGGCCCCATATTTCCTTCATAACATTACTCAAAATTTACAACGTATATTTATTTGTAAGATTATTTGTTTAATGTCTATTTCACCTAGCAGGCTGCATATTTTATAACAGTAGGAATCATGTCTCTCTCTTTGTGACAACATAAACTCAAATCCAAGCATAATACCTGGCACACCGTCTGTGTTCAATAAAGATTTGTGAAGTGAATTAACTAATGAACTCTAACCTCTAGGATAAAGTAGATCCATGTATATTAGTTTGCAAGTACACAATCATTTTTGTATTTTTTACATTCCTAAATGTAGCCCAACTTTCTCTAGTTGACTATATTAAACATTAGAATCAACTAATACTTAGAGTCTACTTAAAGTCCTAATGTGCTTGATACTGTAGCAGATACTTCTACTCACCTGAAACGTTCTTAATCTTTAGTAGCAGATAAAGACCCTAGACATTTCACAGTAATTCTAAAGTAATGAAATGGACACATTAAACATAGTAGTAAAAGCTAAATTTGTAACAGTAACTACTAAAAAGTTACAAAGTCTACCATTTAAAGGCTGCTGGGCAATGTCTGTGGTCTAGAAATTTTTGAGTCCTCATAATGTGACACAGACAGGGGTAACCACCAGGACTACGCAGTGTTCTTTCCTGTGTTCTGTGTTCTTTCCTGCAAGAGCTCATGCTCTAATAAGTCGTCTCCAGGATGTTTTACTGCTTGTAACTCTTGCCTACATTTTTTTATCTGAATATGTGCAAATAATATATTTGCCTCTTTCATGGTCATCTGAAATCATACTATCTCAAGTTTAAAACACTCCTAACAAATGTGTTTGGTTCATAATTAGCACACAGGCTAACCCCCCGAAGACTACAGAAGTGGCAAATTTCCCCTTTTCACAAATGGTTCAGTGAAGCCAATTCTGGATCAAATAGCCAAGACTGCAACAAAAAACAAACCAACCAACCAACCCAATCTATGTTCTCCAGGTTTTTCCCCAAAACCACTCAGGGCAGCAACAACTCGGTGACTAACAGTTCCCTAGAAAGGGAGTAGAACAAGCGGCAGAAAGCACTGGCTGTCTCCTGCAGTGGCCAAGGACTGCTCTTGTTCAGGCACCACCAAGCAGAACATGGAAAGGAACCCATTTCAGCATGTCCTGTCTTTGGGATGTCATGAGAAATATAGGCTTTAGAGAGAGCCAATCCATTAAAGCGGATTGTGTTAGGACAAAGAAGGCCAGTATCCTGGCAGAGGTACATGGAGTAATCCAAGTGGGGGGAAAAAAGTCCCATGAAGTTTCATGTGAGTTAGCAAATGATAGAGGATGGACAAGAAACCCAACAGGTCTTTCTACACCTCTAGTCCCTTAGAAATGAATGCAGTGATCACAGAAAAACTCTTAAAATATTTAAATAGCCGGGCGCGGTGGCTCAAGCCTGTAATCCCAGCACTTTGGGAGGCGGAGATGGGCGGATCACGAGGTCAGGAGATCGAGACCATCCTGGCTAACACGGTGAAACCCTGTCTCTACTAAAAATACAAAAAACTAGCCGGGCGAGGTGGCGGCGCCTGTAGTCCCAGCTACTCGGGAGGCTAAGGCAGCAGAATGGCGTAAACCCAGGAGGTGGAGCTTGCAGTGAGCTGAGATCTGGCCACTGCACTCCAGCTCGGGCGACAGAGCCAGACTCCGTCTCAAAAAAAAAAAAAAAAAAATATTTAAATATACAGGCATATGCTACCAGTAAAATGGACATGAAAATATCCTGAAACCATTTATAAATACTATATATTTATATCGGAGATGATATACTTCCAATTTTCTTTTTCAAATATCTTTTAATGGTAATACACAGCACAGTAATTGCCATGGGTTCATGGCTTCTCTGTAACATTTTTTTTTTCCTATATAGAATCCTCACCTTATTTTCAAGTGACATAGAAATAAAACTACTGTAAGCTGGTTAAATTTTTATATACAGAGTCAAGGCAGACTGATGAATCTATATTTCAGCATATTTATAGATCATTAATTTCTAGCAATTCGTTTTTTGAATTAAGATTTTTTTAAAAAGAAAGCAAGAAAAGTTGGCCACCATAAACTAGACTCAGTTTGTGTTTTTCCTTAACATGCGCCTTATCAGCTCAGCCACAGCTGAAGTGATTCCAAATTGCTTTATGACACACTTGGATTTTCTCCTGCTAATAATTCCTCCTTCCTGCCCATGACTGGCAGGCTTCTTCCACACTGCAGTAATGTGGGACAGCTAATTATCTACCAATCCACCTTGCTATTCCATACTTGGCGACTTTTATCTGCACAGGACAGCTGCACTCTCTGCGTTTGAAGTAAAATGTCAGTCTCTGCTAATGCAACAAGACTTACATCACTAATGATGTCTCCACACTTTGAAGAAACAACTCAAAGCCTAATTAAAAATTCAGATTCATTTTCACTGGTTTGCCGATTTTCACTGTCCTTCCACCAGGGCCTTGAATATCTTTAAAAATACTCCATGCAAAAATAAAATAAAATAAAAATCCAAGGGGAAGCAAGAAAAAAAAAAAACAGGGCTGCCGTTTTGGGCTTTGACTGCATCTTTATAATAACTGTTATGGTTGGAAGAGAACCAAGACATTATCATGTACAAGATAAGAATTTACTCCCCTGGCTTCCCCTCTACAATTACAGTAAAGCATACTATTTCCAGAGAAATATGGACCATAAGCTACTTTTTACATTCCCCGCTCTGGTATTTAGGTGTTGGAACTTTTCAAATGATAATTAACTCGGAAATCATTTGACTGTGTACATCTGAAGTACAGAAAGCTACCTTTGAACTCAGAAAAAAAGAGGGCAAGGTAAAGAAACATTTAAACGACATTTAGTTTGTTTCATCATCACATTAAATGAACCATTCCTCCAAAGTAGTAATCCTATTGCAATTTTCACAAAATAAAAGGAGACAGAGAGAAAGAAACAACTTCATATCCCCTTAATGACTAGGGAGAGAGAGGTAGGTCACAAAATCCAATTCTAAATAGAACTTTACCTGAAAATTACAGGTAGAATTTTCTTCTGCGGCTTTTACGTAAACAAACACAAAACAAAGTCATTCCTCCTCTAAAGTATTTTTTAAATAACTTACCTTTTCAGGAAAAAAAAAAAAATGCTTCAATGGTACTGGTTCACAATGATAGTTATTGACCAGTTAAGTTTGTACTTAAAAAAATCCAACAACATTCTAGTAAGTCTAAGAATTTTTTAACTTTCTTCACTGACTCACTGACTTCTAGGTATTTAGCAACTTAAAAATCTAGTCAGCTGTCAAATTAGACCATCAGCTTTAAGTTCACAGCCATTCAATCATTAAGTCAAACTTGCTTTTCAGAAGAGGAATGTATACTACTATGTCAAGTTTCCTTTTCCATTCTAAGAGAAAAATGGGGGGAAAGGGGGGCTCCCACAGTATATTATTATGAAAAGGGTCAAAAAATGAGAGACTAAAACCAAAACATGAGTTCTAAATCTATCACTTACTACTGGTATGATCTCCAGAGAGCCACTTCCTCTCTGGGTCTCAGTTTCTGTAAAATGAACATTTGTAAAACAAGCGGGGCAGATTTGACTATCTCTCTGGTCCATCCCTGTTCTCATAGCAGCCAGTGATCTGTAGATCTGAGAGGTCAGGGAGAAATGGCAGGTCTGCTAAGCCTGGATTTGCACAGCTCCACAGGAGGGACCGCTGGGCAGCCAGCCTGTCTTTGGACCAGAAGCAGGGAGTCCACCTTGCAGGATCAAACTAAACTTGGGGAGGCAGAACCCAGAAATGTAGCAGGCCTTGGCAACCGGTGACTGCTGAACAGCGTCTGAGTCTGAAGACACTTTGGCTGAGTTTTCTAGGTTCTAAGCTTTCTCCAGATTTTTGTTTCTTCTCCTCAGAGCACCTCACCTCCAAATACAAAGAACTTAGGCACAAGCAGCAGCTAGTTCCCAACTTAAACATTGATAAGCTACTGCCAGCCATACTGAAATAGAGGGGAGAACCTATTTAAGAAGTAGGCATGCAAAGAGACAAAAACAGCGTACTGGCCACATGCTTTGAGCCCTAATCCAGTCCTGCCCAAAGATCTACCCCAGACACTTCAATTGCATAGGGCAGTAGCTTCCTTTCTTGCCAGTGTGAGTTGAGTGTTCTGCTGCCTGCCATGTCACAAGTCTTTACTGACATGAAGGATCCAAGAAACACCCCCCAGCTTGACCTCTGCCTATTTCTCCCACCTCTATTTATGCCCTTTCTTCCAACTAGTTCTCTAAACTCCAAAACCATAACGCCATCTTTCCCCTCATCAAAGGTGCTACGCTTTTCCTCAAAAAGGAGCCTTTTGGGAAGTCCACTCTGACTAACCAACTCCTACTTCATTCCACTTTCTCAGGGAGGCCTGCCAGAATCCCTCTGTGCCCTTAAATAGGTTAACATCCCTGACACTTTCTCCAAGCATCCCGAAACGCCTCTCATAACATTCATTACCTCAGAAATTAACTGACAGGTAGGTATCTCAAACCTAACATAGTGCCTGGCACCAAGTAAACTTTCATCTTGTTGAAGTCATTATGATGACAAGTTCATCTCTCAAAGCAATCCATTCTAGAACTCTTCTATCAGAAAGTTCTTCTTTGTATCACAAATAAATCAGCCTCCCCATAACCAGCACACAACCCCTGCGTTTTCTTTCTGGAATCCACTGAATAATCCTAACCCAGACACTGCAAATTGGTGGCCTCTGGCCCTATCCAGCCTGCAGACATGTTTGGTTTGGCCCACATGGTGTGTGTGTGTTTTTGTTTGTTTGTTTGTTTTTGTTTTTTAAACTGAATTAGTTGCCAAAAATTTAAAGATATTTTATGGAAAAAACAGACACCCAGCTTCTCATAAAAAACAGTCATGTGACCACATTGGACCCACATGGCTACTGGGCAACAGAGTAGTGAGTGGTCCTGCCCCCCTTCAGCCTTGGCACAGCCCTCCAGCTTACAACATCCAACACCACTCCCTGCTTACCTACACCTGGTCCACTTCATTCGTTTTGTCTAACTGACCTCTAGAAACACGAATTCGATATAGCAACCCTGGGTGTACTCAGGGTTCCCATATTTTAGCATTTATTTCTATATTGTCTTGAGCCATCCAAGTTGGTTTAGCCTCTCTGGATATGACAGAGCTCTGCGGTCTTAGGGCGAGGCACTAGATGTCCTATTACTCTCAGCCTCCATGTAATGAGGAACCCAATGAATATTTGCTGACAGACTGATCAGAAGATACCGTTTATTAGTCCAGCTCTTCCTCTTCAATCTGCCTGTCTTCTCTCCCAGTTACAGCTATCTTGCTTGGTCCTTTTCTGACTCTTGTGTCTTCTGGAAGAGGCAGAGAACAGGGACAAGCAGTAGATGTGGTTCATGTTGCAGCAGTCCAGTTTGTGTGCCTAGGCTACATGCCAGCCTTTAAGAAAAACAAGGACCCTCCCAGTCTTGTGGGGAAACCCAGGCATGAAATCGAGGGCCAGACAGCACAATTAGGGATAGACCTAGAGGAGCTTCCCCAAAGAAGCTTGGCATTACATCGGGAAGGCTGGGGAATTTGCTGGGCAAAGGTATTAGCGAATTTGCAAAAATCTAGGAGACTCAGCAACGGTTTTATTCAGGCACATCATTGTTAAAAAGTGTAGCCTAAACAACCTCCAAAATATTTATATCTATTTGTCAATTGTAAATTTTATACACTAGTATACCAATATATTATATATATTATAAAACATTACAAATATAGAAATTAAATAAGGATACAATAAAAATGTCATAGATGAAATTATGTGATATCCGGAATTTGCTTCAAAATAATCTGAGGGAAGAGCAAGTGGAGGCAGAGGTAGAAATGAAACCAGCCTGACCATCAGTTAATAACTGTCTAAGCTGGGTGAGAGGTATGTGGATATTCATATGCTATTTTATTTACCTTTGTATATGTTTTTAAATCTTTGTAGTTTAAAGAAATAACAATGACTAGCCAGGTCTAGCATTTTCTTCAGAAAGCCCCAAGCATGGTTTTGCACCACATCCAAAGGTCTGTGAACCATATCTTAAAAACCTGGGGGCAGAGGATTGACCATATTGAAATCTGCAGGTCTACAAATTAGATTTCAGTTTCCTTCAGGCTCAGGAGCTACATGTTTACTACCTTCCAGGTTCTGTGCCCTGGCGCTAAATGAACTGCTCTCACATGTATATTTCTGTTTATTGACTGCTCCTACCTGAAGCCCTGAGCTAGACACTTGGTTATCCTTTAAAGTATATTTCCCACCATCAGCTACATGAAATGCAAAGACATTGAAGTTCAGAGTGATGTAATAACATGCCAGAAGTTACACAGTTAATAACCAACTGGCTGAGTCAAAATTCTTGTCCCTGTTGTCCCTTCATATTTTGACTTTCAATAAATTCTTACTCCAAGGTCCAAGCATACCTAAAATAAATCCCACTCCATCAAATACCAAAATTCCAGAGTTCTGCAAGGTTCCTGCCTGCAAGTCCACTTAAGCTCAAGGAAGGAACTCCTCAAGCAGCAACCAGAAATAGCACCAACATGTTACAAAGTGTAAAACCATCTCCACTCCCTCCCCCAAGCCCTTCCAGACTCAAGTACTATTGGCAGGAAAAACATAATAAGCACAAGGAATAAGGCCAGCTAAGATAGGCATTAGTGAGAAGGAAGTCGAGGAAGTGCTAAGCACAACAGAGACAGTTTATCAGAAGTCATTCAACATGCTTTTTCTTGGGCTAATTCCTGACAAGTTCAACTCAGAGTCATCCGTCTGTCAATGGTCAGTTTTCTTCTATTCTAAATATCCATTTTCAAAAGAAAACAACACAGCAGTTTTTCCACTAAGGCTTATATGGTACACAAGGCATAGAATCAAACCACATTATTTGCACATACAGGTGATTTTTTCCTTCGAAAATGTTCTATATTGTATAATTTACACATTCAAATCATTCTAAACCAGCCCTGTCCTATCATGATGCATGTGATTTAGAGGAAATTACACATCTTACCAAACATGACTGCAAACCAGCTTGCAGTTACAATAGAGCCAGCAAGATGTTTATGTCCAATAACCACAGAAGCTCTAGGATAATGGCCAAAGAAATGAAACATGGGAGCCATACGAAGGGGCACAGGAGTCAGAGTCCTGTTCAGGTATTCAAGATACACCAGCTACCTTGTCCAGTGTCACCAAAGGAATCAGAAACATCTGATGAACTACTGATTTGGCTACCCTTCATGTGTGAAGCAGCAGCAGCAACAGCTGCTCCTGCTTTTAGGACTGGCCTGTGTATGTGGACATTTCACTGAAAAGGACAAGGGAGAAGTAGCTAACTTCTTTGACTTCACCAAAGGGGCTTGGGCAAGGCTCCTCTATGCTCCCACAATATCCTGTTTCTCTCTGTACCACTGCACTAACCTACTGCAGTGTAACGCCTCTATGCCTCTCGCTAACCACCTGTATCATAATGCCTCTTTTTGTGTCTATTTCCATCATTGGTTGAGAGATTAAGTGCATGGGCCAGGCTTTAGTCACCTTTGACTGCCAGTTTAATCTAACCCAAGACCCTTCATAGAGCAGAAGCTCCCCAAAAGTTTGTTGGATATATGCGAAAATGAATAATGCAGGACAGACACAGTAGCTCACACCTGTAATTCCAGTACTTTGGGAAGCCAAGGTGGGAGGATCACTCGAGGCCAGCAGTTCAAGACTAGCCTGGCCAACACAGTGAAACTCCATACCTACAAAAAATAACAAAATTAGCAGGGTGTGGTGCTATGCGCGTGTAGTCTCAGCTACTCAGGAGGATTGCTTGAGCCTAGGAGTTTGAGGTTACAGTGAATTATGATCACATCACTGCACTCCAGCCTGGGTAACACAGCAAAGATCCTGTCTCTTAAAAAAAAAAAAAAAAGGAATAATGAATTTAGTGCATTGCTGTTTTACTGCATACAAAGAAGGGTTGCTCTTTACTTTCAGCTGTAGTCACTATTTACAACATTGCTTTATATCTTTGACACTTCTGCCCCAGATGAGCCCTTCAGTTCCTGAACATGCCTCTGTTCTAGCTGCTGCTTTTTCTTCAATTGGAGTTGAAGCTCCAGTTCTTGCTTCTGGTATTTCTTCTGCCCTGACTGGAAGAAACACTGCTCCTCCCTCCCTCCCAGGCCCTATCCAGCAGCTGTCTGACCAACCTGCTGCTCTGTCTGCCAAGTTCATAGTAAGCGTGCCCAGCCCAGCAGAGTTGGGCTAACTTTAAGGCAGGCGCACTGGCCATGTGCCAGGCCCTTGCTGTTAGGAAGCCTGTATTGTCCTATAATGTTAAATGGGCCTTATAAGTGCCTGGCGAAATGGCTCCCAGAGCCAGATATGCCTTCTAACAAGCAGGCATTGTTATTTAGCTGGTTTACCTGTGCAATCTTATCTCCTCCTCCAGAATGTAAACTCCTTAAGGAGTTGTGCTGGAATATGTCCTTGTAAAAAATCCCCTGAATACCCAGCATAGAGCTCCATGCTCAGTAAGCTTTCAATAATTATTTCTCCATTTGAGAACAACTACATCCATCAATATTTCTCCGTCCCAGCTTAACATTAACAGATGCCTTTACACGCACTATTTCCTTTAAGTTCACAGAGCAAATCTTGAGGAAGAATCGCCATCCTCGATTTTACAGATAAAAATCACCCATCTTGCAAATGGCAGAGCTGGAATCCAGGTCTCTACCTACCCAATGTGGGGCTCTTTCCACTCCAAGATACTGCTTGATAAAAACTTGTTGCACGAATAAATAGGCAAAAACATGTCTCCCTGGACACAGCCACTTACTGCTCCCAGACCTCAACGCCACCATGGTTCCTCTGCACCAGACCAGTGAGGAGATGATGATTAGGTTTTTGACTTTTATCCATGATGTATGATGTCTGCTGCCAGGGGAACAATATTCAGTGACAGCTTTCCCAGCGCACTGGCTAAATTGGTTGGCACAACTTATTTAAAGATTTTTTAAAACAGTTTGTCCATTATTGAAAAGGAACAACAAAAATCATGAGTAGGCAGCCCCCACTGGAGAATTTTCCAAGAAAATCTTCAAGATAGATGCTTTTCAAACTGTCTTCTCTATCAGCAAGTACAAAAACTACGTCATGGGAAACTATGGTGCTGAAAGAAGGCTAGGTTTCTGTTTTTGTAAAATTACCCCCTTGCAACTCCTTATAAGCAGTAAGTGCTGCCACTCGAAATACTGCAAAACAGCAGGCCTGGTTTGAGGGCTACTTTGTAATTTCTCAAACTTTACAATTGTCTTTCAAGAATTTCAGCAGCAAAAGCCATATAAAAGTCTGAACATTGACTTTTTACATATAAAGAGACCTATGGAACATTTCTCATAAAGTGAGATGCTGTCCTGAAAGGCCTGTACTATGCTCAGAACGCCAAGGTCAAATGAAAGGAGTCAATCCCTTAAGCAAGGGAAGACATTCTTTTCCAAAGAGACACAACTGTCCCCCCTTCACCCACACCCCGATCATCTTCGTAGGAAGTCAGACCTTAAAGCCTACGTGAGGCTTACCTCTGAAAAACAGATTAGCTCCACATCTAGAAAATCCAACATGCTGCAGGGAGGGCTATATAACCTACGCTTTAGGTAACTAAACCCACATAATTTCAGAGCCACTGAACAAATCCCAAAGGTTTACAGATGAGAATGTGGGGCTCAAAATCTTTGTTCTAAGGTCAGAAATCTAACCTGCATTCGACTTTTTTTTTTTTTAACTAGTCTAACTAAATTAAAAAGAGACACTTTCTGCAATTTTCCCAGATAGAAGCAAGTGGCAGATCAATGTACAGCTCAAGAAGTAGAATTTAAATACAGTATGTGTGTCTCCTTTCAAAAAAGGAGAGAAGCCACTTCACATTTTGCCAGACAAAACCCTGTCCACAGGAGGTCCGTTTCCACAATGAGGTTGCAAAGGTGTTAGAAAGAGGCCAGTTGGGAGGAGATAAAGGGCCATTTGGGCACAAACCCCCCACCGATCAGAGCTTTTTTTCGAAGTGTCTCTTTTTCAACAGGGAAGCCTTTTAAAACTACATTTGCTTAGGATCCCTACCTGAATGACAATGTGTTGGGATCCAATTTCACCTTTTGTCAAGGACTGGGTGAGAAACAGTAAAACGGCTGTCAGCATCTTAGAAAAAGCCAGTCCTTAGCTTACAAGGAAAAGGCATGGGGCCTTTTTTAGGGGAGAATCCTAAGATTTCTTGTCCGGCCCTAGTGATGGAGTGAAGGTGGCAAATGCCTACAAATCCTACAGGCAGAGTCCATAACTCCAATATATTAAGTTTCCTTTATTAAAAGAGGTGCCTCAATGCAAAACTACAATTCTGTTTGTGCTCTGAATGGAAACATTCACCACTATTTTTTTAATCCTAGTTTTCCATCTATTCTAAAAGTCACTTCACTCCTAAGAACTCAGCAATAATCAGAAATCAGAAAATGCATATGGACAAAATTGCAACTGAATCTGAACCTGAAAGATCGGCATAGTTGAATGATGCATCTTAAAAGCTTATCTATTATTATGCAAATCAAGAAAACCCAACTCCGTTGCACTTCAGGGCCGGGTGTCTGCAAATAAATGCAAAATTACCTTTCAAAATCCATCCACTCTTCAGTCCTCAATGTCACCCTTAAAAATAATCCCAGTGGTCTTTCCCTACAGTAGAAAAGGTCTGTGGAACTTGCCTCAGGAAAATTGTAACCTCGTGGGTTACAATTACACTGGTGTGGGGAAGTGGAAAGAAGGAGGAAGAAGGAAAAAGAAAAGAAGGAGGAGGAGAACAAGAAGGAGGAGAAGGAGGAAGTAGAAGGTAGAAAAAAAGAGAAGAGGAGGATGAGGAAGAAGAAAGAAGTAAGAAACCTAAATCCCAAAAGTGACTTAAACACCTCTCCCGGTGGGAGGTGGAAGGAGTGGTCACAGTAGGATGGAAATCAGAAACCTATTCCAAGAACGCATTCTTGGAAACTTCGATCTTTCGAAGACCACATTCATCCCCATGATTGTTAGAATGTATAAGAGAATGGTGTTAATTTATCTAAGAATGTTATAGCAAAGGTTTCAGGCTGGGAATGTCATCTCAACCTCTCCTAATCTAGTGGGCCTTTATGGCCAAGTGGATTAAAATAACAGCGGGGAAGAATCTCCAGGTGGTTGGTGTTCAGCAATTTTTACTACTGTTGGTCGTGAGTAACATCATCAGGATTCCTTACTAGCTGCGGGCAGTTTTTCTGTTACTCCCCCTTCCTCTCCCGAGGAGGACGGACATGATAAACAATTTGGAGAAATGGGAACCTTATTCACTTTGCTCCCTTTCTCCTCGACCCAAAAAGGCACACACGAAACAAAAATCATACAGCAGACAACACGCAAACCACGGCAGGATATGCGGAAAGCAACAAAAAGAGTCCCCCAGCAGGATTAGAGTCGGGAGTCTACCGGGAATCTACCAGGCCAGCCCCTCCCCCCATGCTCCCGGGCGGGGAAAGGAGCGCGGAGCCCTCTCGGAGGGCCGCTCTCCGCCGGGACCTAGGTGTCCCCGGGGCAGCTGCGTACGCTGCGGCGCCTTCCCTCCCAGCGCCCATCGGTGCGCCTCGGTCGGGGGGACGCGAGGACGCAGTCAAGAGGGTAGGGTGGGGAGTTCGGAAAATCGTCCGAGCCAGACGGGGCTGGCTGCTCTGGGATGGGGACACAAAGAGGGAGGGGAGTTTGCAGGGGTGGCAGGGTGAAAACAAGCCTGCATGGGAAATGGGTGCAAATTAGAAAAGAGGTGCGAGGAAACTGAAGAATCCTTGACGAGATGAAGGAGCTGGTACTCAGAAGAGCGGGGCTGTGCAGGGTCAAGTGGGTTCCGTGCAAAGGGCAGGGGATTCTGCAGAAGAGAAGGGCAGGGGTAGACGAGTGCATGGAAGAAGAGTTGGTGTATTGTCAGGGGGTCTGTACAGAGGACAGAGGGGTCCGACGGGAAGCCGGGCTCTGTGCATGCAAGGAGCCGATGCACACAGTCCAGGGGACTTGTACCGGGGAGTGGGATGGGGCTTTGCGCAAAGGAGAAAGGCGGGATATCTGGCCAGCTCAGGGGCCACTTACCTGCATGGTGACGACCCCCAGCTCCTCGACCGCCAGCCTGCGCATCTGGCTCGCCAGCACTTGTGCCTCGTCCAGGATGGAGAAATCGGCTTCGGCCCCGGCGCCCAGAAGCCAGCACGCGACCAGGCAGAGCAGCCAGAGGGGCGGCCGCAGCGCCCGGGCCCCGGCCGTCTCCTCTTCCTCCGGCGGGCGGGCCATGCTGCCTCCCCCAACTCCCCGCCGACGGGCTCCGGGCGCGGGGAAGCGGGCCGCGGGAGGTGCGCCCAGGGCCCGCTCGGCGCACCCCGCAAAACTTTCTTCCTCTGCTGCAGGCTCGGCTCCGCGTCGCGGTGGCGGCGGCTCCTAAACTTAGGAGGCGCCCGGCTACAGCGCGGGAGCGCGGGCGGCCACCATCGCAGGGCTCCGCGGCGGTGGGGGGAGGAGGCGGCCGCCCGAGCGGTCCCCGGAGCCCGGCGCCCACACGGCCCCCGCGGCGCAGAGGGCGTCTCCGAGAGCCGGGGCGCCCGCAGGCCGGGGTGCGCGGGCCCCGGGGCTGACAGTCGGAATCGGAGTCGGAGTCGGAGCCCGAGCCGAGCCGCGGGGCTCTCGCTTCCTGCGAGTCCCGGCGCAGCTAGCAGGCAGCGGCGAGGGCGGGCGGCGGCCCCGGGGAGGAGGAGCGGCGGCCGGGCTGCGAGGCTGGGGCAGCCACCCGAGCGAGGAGGGAAAGGGAAGGCTTCACAAACCCACACAACTGAAAGAAAGAAAGCAAGCCGTGGGGAAAGGGAGGCGTCTGGTGCCACCACGCTGCGCTCCGGCTCTGTGCACTTCCCGGCTGGGCCGCCGCGGCGGCTGTGGAGATTTATGGAACTAGCGAGAGAGGCGGGGAAATTCCCCCGGTTGCCCCTCCTCTCTCTCCCTGGCTCCCGCCTCAGAACCTGCCCCCCCGGACGCCGGGGGCCGGGGACCAGCCTCTCTCTCTGCTCGGGGACCGGCCCAGCCCGGGCAGGGGAGCCCACGGACCTTCCCGTGGCTGGAGAGGTAGACCCCCGCCAGCGTTCCCCGCCTCCGTCCGCGCCAGGGAGCCCACTCGGCCCAGGTTCCACCCATCGAAAAGTCCTTTAAGTTCTAGGACGCTGGCTGTCTGCCTGGCAGCGGCTGGGGAAGAAGGGGACTGCCATGTGTAGGTCCACTCCCTCTCCTCGATGTTATTCATCACAATGACTAGCCTGCGTTCCACCCACAGATTTCTGTTGGAACCAGCCACCGTGTGCCCGGCATCGGGCTCGGGGGTGTGCACATTATCATAATCTCCGCGACATGCCATAGGAGATACGTATCTTTATCCCAATTTTTTAGGTAACAAAGACTGAGGCTTAGAGAGGTGGAATAAATTGCCAAAGGTCACTCAGGGGATAAGAAACAAATCCAGAGTTTAAGCACAAGTCTTACTCCAAGGCTCTTGCTCCTAAACAAGACACAGTTCTCTCTGTCTCTCTTTGGAAATGAACCATCTGATCCCGTCAAACACAAGAAAAAAAAAAGAAGAAGAAGAAGAAAGAAAGAAAAAGAACGACTGAACCGGAGTCCACCGCGCACACACCTGTTCTGCCTAGCATGGAGAGGCAAGGGCAACCTTCCTGTTTGTCCCTGACTCCTGGCTCAGGCTCGGTGAGAAATCACCTGTTGGAAGCACCTGGAACAAGTCAACCGGGTGTGTGTGGAGAACAGCCACTCTCCCTTCCAAGCCCTGTGTGGTTGCTGCTTGCAGGTTCCTGGAGAACAGAGCGACACTGGCAAGTTAAAGGACTAGTCCAGGATTACCTAGCAGAGGTGGTAGCAGGATTAGAACCTGGATTTCGGGCTCTTTTCATTTTACAGCAAAACCTTCTGTTTTACATCTTTGACTATATTGTATTAAAAAACTCATCTTCTCTTGTAAGCTCTCCCTGGCCCATTTTTACCTCATTGTGATCACTTCTCTATTCTCAACTCCCCTGCTAATTTTTGTATTTTTAGTAGAGACAGGGTTTCGCCATGTTGGGCAGGCTGCTTTCGAACTCCTGACCTCAGGTGATCCACCTGCCTCAGCCTCCCAAAGTGCTGGGATTACAGGTGTGAGCCACTGTGCCCGGCCTGTGATGTTTATTTTACATACTAAGGCAAGCATGTTGAGTGTGGGGACCAATCCCTTCACCTCCACATCATCCACACAAGCACATAGTAGTACTGGAAAATTTATTCTTGAGTTAATAATGGGATAAAAACCTACCTGTGTGTCTTCTATTCCTGGAGTTGAGCTGACATTTGTTAGAAAGATGATCCTTTAACTTCTGTTTTTTTTAAATTGTTGTACCTTTGACATGACACTCAGCAAGACAAAGCATATTAGTTCATGTGATTAGTTGAAGAGTAAAGAACAGAAATAATAATGACAGCTAGCATTATTTTTTGTATTCGATTCTTTAAGTTTACCATTACCAAGGTGTCACACATCTCTAAACTCCTTCTGAAATGCCTTCACAATAGGCATGTATTGCCCATCTTTTATATGTTGGTATTTCTTGAGGTCCTATTTCTTGGGATTCTAATCCACTGTCACTTTTTTTTCACTCTAAGGTTCTTCTTTTTGAGGACTCTCAACCACACCTATGCCTTCAATTATCATTAAAACACTAGAATTTGTCATACTTCTAAATAAAACTCAACCTGGATCTCCATTTTTCTAGCAAGTTCCTGACTTCTCTACTAGATATACCTGAATGAAAACTCATTACTGCTTTCCCCCATTTCCACCTAAATCCATGTCTGGCTGCAAATATAGGTGGATGTCACCCACTCTGCGAGCTAGGTACCCACTCTCTATCCACCCCAGCTCCCAACATATCTCCCGTGTCCATCCGCCACTCTCCATCTGCATCCCATGGCCTGACTTCAGTTCCTCATCGCAGCTCGCCTGTATTATGACCAGTCTCCTCATGGGTTTCCGTGCAGTCTCTCTGTTCCCCCTCATTCTATTCCTCACATAGAAGTCAAAATCAACTTTCTAAAAGTCAAATCTCAACTCGTCATTCACTAATCTAAACATTTCTGATGCACCATCACAGATAAGTAAACTTAACAAACAAAGGCCTTTGTGTTCTGGCCTGTTTGCTCTTCTGGCCTTATTGTAGCCACTGTGCCCCTCAGTTTCCTTACCACCCCTAGAAAACACCTTTCTGGCATCCTCAAAAGTCTTCCCCTTCTCTCTACTTGCTAGGTCTCCTACTCAGCTGAGGTGTCATATCTGTGACACCTACCCCCACAGAGTTTACGGCTCCTCCTTTGGTGCTCCAAAGCTCTTGGTTCTTCTCTCAGCACTTAATGTCCCCCCAGCACTTAACAAGCAGCATTGTGGTTTTCCACTTGAAAGCTTTGATTTCTCCACCTTGTTTCTCAAAGTGTGATCCATCAAACACACTAGCCTCAGGACACTTAATAAACTGCAAATCCTGTGCTCTATTCCAGGTCTACTAAAGCAGAATCTTTGGAGGTGGGGGGTGGGTCCTGGAATATTCATTTTATAGACCGCCTTCCCCGCCCTAACATTAGTCTTAGGAACCACTGCTGGACTGCAAGCAAGCTTCCCAGGATGGTAACTTATGCATCCTGGAGCTCTATTTAGCCCAGTGTCTACAGCCAGGAGGTTCTCAGTACCCAGAAAGGAACATGTGGCTATTCCTATGTTGCCAACTGAGAAAAGCCTCAAAGAAATCAAGTTATTTGCCCAAGGTAATACAACTTTTAGATGGTGGTGTCAGTATGCAAATCTGGGCCTTCAAACACCAAATCAAAAGCTCTGAGCTACTAGTCTGATGTCAGAGAGAGCATTTACCCACATGTATACTGGTACGTGATACACCAATAAAACCTTACTGTGTGATAAACTGCCAATCCTTAACGTTCCTCATCCATATAAGTGAAATTGTCCTACCCATCAACCTCTGCTCAGTACTAGTTGATTCTTTCCCTGCAGGGGTCAACTGATAGGACCAGGGTAGATATGTGACATCAAGGCAACCAATCTATAGCACCTAAGGCATGGCAGAAATATTAACTGGGACAAGTCTTCGTTCTAAAAAATTTTAGTTAGGAAATACTGAGGAAAAAGCAGTTAGAAGTAGTAGTTAAAACTACAAGGACATGAGAGGGGGTGATAGGAACCATGAATCTCATAATGTATATAGCAGGAAATTTATAGGCATATATATATGTACACACACAAACACACACATATATACACAGATGTATATACATGGCTATATATTCCCTGATGCACACACACATATATGTATGTATACACCTCTGTATACGTATATATGTACACAGATATACGTATAGAATAAATATAGCTGTTAGATGGCCATATATGAATACATATATATATTATGTGTGTGTATAGTTATGCATATATATGCATGTGTGTGTATATTTATGTATATGTGTGTATATTTATGTATGTATATGTATATATACATATATGTGTATATGTATGTGAACATTTATGTATACACACACACGCAAACACACACACATAGTCATATAGCAAAGCTGAGAGTGTGAATTTTGGACAAAATCTGGGTTTGGATCCCGAGGACAATACTTCTTAGCTGTCATCTCTGTAAAACTAAACTTCTCTTAGCCTCAGTTGCTTCATCTGTACAATGTAAATAATGCTACCTAAAGTTTTTGTGAAAAGGCACATAAAACACTTTGCAAAGGACCTGGCACATAGACACACCCAATAAGTAGCGATGTGACTCTGCAAGCTGCAGCTGTGAAGGAGCAAATCCCATGAACGAGCTAAGAAAGCCAATCAGAGACAGGGGAGAGTAGAATACATAGAACCTATGGCCTGTAACAGAGAGTGTCACCAAGAGCCAGAACTGACTTGATTTCAGAATTTTCTCATTCCAAATCCAGCCTACATGTTCTATTAATAATATACCCTTTTCTTCTGTCTTTCGTCTTGATATAACTTTATAGATACGTTCAATCATCCGTTCTATACAGAGAGGACACTATTGACTGTGCAGCTGTTTGAACTACAAAATAATGAAAAGACTGGTAAGTGGGTCACAACTGTCCCTAGAAGACCATAGATCACCGTGAAACTTGTCTGATGATTTTGTCTTCTCCACAGAGTAATCCTCTACCCTTTGCTTATGACTGAGTTGGACACTTGTTCATTATTTGCTTCCTCTCCAGAAGCTCCAGCAATTAACATTGCAATTGTCCATTTGCAAGTCTGTTTTCTCCATCTTAATGTTTCTCATGGTGTGTTCCATCAAACACCTATGGAGGAATGACTTATCAGGAACTATGTCTACTTTATTCACTGCCACAGAGTCTAACACAGTTCTAGACCCAGAGTAGAAATCTAAGAATTGTTGAACCAAACAACTGGGGGAAAGATTAGAAAAATCCATGAATCATTAACTCTGATGCAAGGAGCCACAATAACAATTTTGCTCCTTGACTGCTAAAGAATAACCAAGAGTCCTCATCAAACTGGCTGCTTTTCCATATTTTGGGAAGTATAAAGCTACTTCAGTGATAGACCACCTCGTGGTACCCATTGTCCAACATCTTCATCACAGAAAAACTCTATGTGAAATTGTTTTGAGGAACTCTTGGCCAGATTTCCAGAAATGTGGTATGGAGTTCCCAAGCTACCATGATTCCCTTTGCATGCTCTGAGGTGGACATAAGACCTAAGTTAGCAACAAATTCTCAGCCTAATGCTACAGGCAGGTCTCCCATTCAAAACAATAACTGGGCTGGGCGCAGTGGTTCAAGTTTGTAATCCCAGCACTTTGGGAGTCTGAGGTGGGTGGATCACTTGAGCTCAGGAGTTCAAGACCAGCCTGGCCAACATGGTGAAATTCCGTCTCTCCTAAAAGCACGAAAATTATCTGGGTGTGGTGGTGTGCACCTATAATACCAGCTACTTGGGAGGCTGTGGCGGGAGAATCGCTTGAACCCAGGGGGTGGAGGTTGCAGTGAGCCAAGATCATGCCACTGCATTCCAGCCTGGGTGACAGAATGAGATTCTGTATCAAAAATAAATAAATAAATAAATACATAAATAAATAAATAAATAAAAATAAACAAAACAATAACTGGCTGCAAACTATATTGAACCTGTGAACTCGGGGAGCTCAGGAGAATGGAACTGGTAACTCCAAGGGCAGAAATTAACACTCACTTGTTAATTTCTGGTAGACTACAAATCTCAGCCAGTGTGACTTATGATTGCTTTTTTTTTTTTTTTTTAAAGTTAAAAAAAAAATCTTTTTTTAAGGCTTGGTCTCTCTGTCACCCAGGCTGGAGTGCAGTGGTGCAGTCATGGCTCACTGCAGCCTCGAAATCCCTGGCTCAAATGATCCTCCCACCTCAGCTTCCGAAAGTGCTGGGATCACAGGCATGAGCTGCCATGCCCAGGAACTTACTGTTAAATAAATGGAAATGGCTAATGGTCTAGACTGAATCTTAGAACACAGACTCTCTCTATTTTTCACATTCCTCCTGCTGATTTAAAAAATCATCAGATTTCCCATTTCCCTTCAAACTGGGAGCTAGTAAAGGTTGAACAACAGTAAGAGATACAAGTTACTAAGACCCTTCTATGGTTAGGTGCTGTATATGACACACAGCATATCATTTCTTTCTTTTTCTTCCCCCCTTGAGATGGCACCTCGCTCTATCAGCCAGGCTGGAGTGCAATGGCAGGATCCTGGCTCACTGCAACCACTGCTTCCCAGGTTCAACAGATTCTCCTGCCTCAGCCTCTTGAATAGCTGGGACTACAGGTGCCTGCCACCATGCCCATCTAATTTTTGTATTTTTAGTAGAGACAGGATTTCACCATGTTGGCCAGGCTGGTCTCGAACTCCTGACCTCAGATGATCCACCTGCCTCGGCCTCCCAAAGTGTTGGGATTACAGGCATGAGCCACTATGCCTGGCCTCATTTCTTAATCTCTTAGTATGGGTTCTATCGTTTAAGCATCAAAATAGGGAAGACAAGATCGTTGCAATATTATACACAGGGAAACGGAGGCTCAGAAAGGTAAAATAACTTGACCAAGATTATATATGGAAATAATATTATAAGGAAGAGCATTCAAGACATAGGGAACAGCAAGTGGAAAGGCCATGAGGCACTTGTAGATAGATAGCTATTAATATTAATAGATAACTGTTAATATTAGCTAACACTTTCTGAGTGCTTACTAGGTTCTAGACATGATGCTGTATGTTTTAAATGAAATGATCTCATTCAATCCTTAAAACTCTGTGAGTCATAATAATAGTTAACCTTTATTGTGCTTTCACTAGGTCCCAGGCACTATACTAAGTGTTTTAAGTGAATTATTTTATTTTATTCTTGCAGAGAACATATTAGGTAGATATAATCACCCCCACTTTATAGATCAGGAAACTGAGGTTTCATGAGATTGAGTTTTTTACTCAAAGTTTCAGAAGTAATATGTGTTGGTGTCATTATTTAAGTTCAGGCTATCATTCTTAATTAAGTGCTATCCTGACTCATAATAACAGCTTAGGTATTAATGATGAAATCCATTTTGCAAAGGTGGAAACTATTGCTCAGAAAAGTTGGGCTATCAAAACATGTCTGTATGAAAGCCAAAACAGAGGAACTTAACCACAAAATGTTCTGAAGGATCAGAAACACTAATGGTATAAATGCTATAGTTTATCAATGTCATCCAACCGACTTGACCTTGAATTAGTACATAAATATCTTAGCGGTTAATGGAGCAAACCAGATTCAGATTTTATTTTTATTTTATTTTATTTTGAGATGGAATCTCCCTCTGTCGCCCAGGCTAGAGTGCAGTGGCACAACCTCCGCCCCCTGGATTCAAGCAATTCTCCTGCCTCAGCCTCCCAAGTAGCTGGGATTATAGGCGCCCGCCGCCATGCCTTGCTAATTTTTGTATTTTTAGTTGAGACGAGGTTTCACCATACCGTCCAGGCTGATCTTGAACTTCTGACCTCAGCCTCCCAAAGTGCTGGGATTACAGGTGTGAGCCACCTCACCTGGCCTCAGATTTTAAAATTGTTTATCATTCACTCACACCAGGGACTTGGCTACATACTGGAGAGCAGAGATGTGGCAGGCACATTCCCTTTCCTTTGGCACTTTCAACTTGGTGGCAAGGACAGATACTGAACTAGTAATTGCAAGAACAAGTAACTACAAGTGAAGAATTTTAGAAGAGGCAGACACTGTGCTAGGCATTTTCGGATCAATGTTCCTATTGTACTGATGTCCCCACAACAGTGGAGAATTCCAGAATTCCTACTGCAATGTGTGTGCGTAGTGAGCATTGCAACTTTACCCTACAGTCCAAGGGGTCAAGAACCCTTAAGTACCCAAGCAAGCCTTTGCTAGTGCGGTACTAAAAACATGCAACGGAAACCTCCAAAACAAGTCCAGAAGACTTCTCATTCCACCTGCCGTCTCTAGTTTTCCCTGGCCCATTTCAGTTCACTCCTGACCCTGGGTCTCTCCTTCAGTGCCCTTGGGTTTGGTGAGCCATGTTGGACCCACTACTTCAGTGTCATCTCTGACACATTTGGATTAGTCACTGTCAGGCATAAGGCTTTATTTATTTATTTTTAATCTTGCTTTGTTGCCCAGGCTGGAGTGCAGTGGCGTGATCTTAGCTCACTGCAACCTCCACCTCCCGGGTTCAAGTGATTCTCTTGCCTCAGCCTCCTGAGTAGCTTGGATTACAGGCGCGTGCTACCATGCCCAGCTAATTTTTTGTATTTTTAGTAGAGATGGGGTTTCACCATGTTAGCCAGGATGGTCTTAATCTCCTGACCTCATGATCCTCCTGTTTTGGCCTTCCAAAGTGCTGGGATTACTGCTGTGAGCCACCATGCCCGGCCAGCATCTTAACATTAGTATTCTTCCCCTCAGCTCACAGCACTGACTGGCAGACCTACTTCCTGCCTGACCACCCTCAGGGGTGGGGACACACAAGGGCAACTTGAGCATGTCAAGGTTGAAATAAAAAAGTCATCCTTACAATAGACACTGAGGGCTACTAGAGGAGGTAGAAAAGGGGTGCTGTGAGCTGTAAAACTACCTACTGGGTACTATGCTCACTACCTGGTGACGGGATCATCCATACCCCAAACCCCAGCATCACACAACATACCCATCTAACAAACCTGCACATGTACTTCCCTAAATCTAAAATAAAAGTTGAGATTATTTTTTTAAAGTCATCCATGAATGCTCTTTTCTTGAGCCTGATCAAGTCATTTCATTTCTCCTGAATTTATTTATCAATGATCCTACATAATCTTTAGGACGAAATGGAAATTCTTAAGCACACAAGGATTTGCATGATCTGGACCTGCAGGCATCGCTCTGTCCCCGCCCCTCCCCCCACCCTCCTCCAGCATGCAGCTACCTCCTGTGCACCAACCAAAAGGAGCTACTAGAATCTCTCACCCCCTTGGCTACCCTCCCCTACCTTGGCTCTCTTTGGAATGTCTTTTCTTGCCTTGCCACCTAGCTAAGGCATTCTAAATTTTGAAGATTCAGTTGGAAATCACCTCCCTCTAGGGGACTTTTCTTGACCACTCTGCCCTCTACTCCAGGTGGGGGTAGAAGCCACTTCCTGATGCTCCCATGATGCCCCCTGTGCCAGTCATCGCCTTTATCCATCTGCACTGCAATTAGTAGCTCTTTGACTGTCTTTCTCAGAGGGCCGACATTCCCTTTAGGGGAAAAGCAATTTGTTTTTAGTCTTTTAATATTTTACTTCTCAGTAGCATAGGGCACATAGTGGGGACTTTATAAACATTTACTGAATTGAGGAATACATGAGTGAATAAAAATGAGTACATGAATGGATGAATGAATGAATTAATGAATGAATACATTCTGGAGACTATTAAATGTCTGTAGAAATATCACCTTTAATATGACCGGGAGTGGTGGCTCACACCTGTAATCCCAGCACGTTGGGAGGCCAAGGTGGGCGGCTCACAAGGTCAAGAGATCGAGACCATCCTGGCTAACACGGTGAAACCCCATCTCTTAAAAATACAAAAAATTAGCCAGGCGCAGCGGCGGGCGCCTGTAGTCCCAGCTTCTCGGGAGGCTGAGGCAGAGGAACGGCGTGAACCCAGGAGGTGGAGCTTGCAGTGAACTGAGATTCTGCCACTGCACTCCAGCCTGGGCTAGAGAGCGAGACTCCGTCTCAAAAAAAAAAAAAAAAAAAAAAAATCACCTGAAATACTGACTGGGACCAGGCAGGTAAAATAAATGCATTCACTGGCCATGTGGAACACGTGTCCTCCCTAAAGTAACCTCTGGTTTAGGCACATGATATTCCTTGGAGATGAAGAAGAAACCTAGACAAGCCATTTACTTCCTCTGATTGCCAGTAAGTGTGGCTTACCTTTTTTTCATATGTCCAAATAAGGATGTTTCACAACTTTCCATGAAAGCACTATGCCAATATGATTAATATTAAAATATCAAATTTACCTTCATCCTTCCTGTGGAGTTTACTACCCAGTTTCTCTGCCCATCACCACGAGAGCACAAACATCGTTATTCACATGTTCTGTTTACCACTTAGCACATGGCGGGTGTTTAATTAGTGTCACAAGAGTAATCATAACATACAGAAGGTGGAAGAAAAAGTTATGTATTTTTAATAAAAGAGTGTGACAGTAATTTTATTTTTGGAAACATACTCAACTTAAATGTCATTTCTTATTTATATTAACTTTGTCTTTTCCACGTCACATCAGCAACAGGAAAAAAAGTAAGTTTATGTCATAGTCAAAAAGGTATTTTTTCACAATTCTACTTTGGTCATTCATTCATTCAGCCAAAAAATAATCTAGGGCTCACTATATGCCAGGTACTGCGGTTATTATTACTCGAAACTTAGTTGAACCCTGAAAGATGCACTCAGTGCCCCTCAACTTTCTTCCTCAGAAGTTACAGAGTGTTCTGCTGTTGTCCACTGTTCTCATGACTGGCTAACATCCCATTCCTGGCCCAGTTCTTGTGTGCCGCTATGGAGCAGAGGTGATTTGCCATATATTTAACAACTGCTTCAGCATCAGAATGGACATTGGCTGGACACAGCATGCCTTCCCCCTGCTATCCTCCCATATGCCCTGCCTCTGGCCTCTGGTGCTGACATCTACACCCAACATCACTGGGAGCTCACATAGGGACCACATGTCTGCTCAACTCTCATCCTCATTTAGTCCTTCCAGAAATTTGGAAGACACAATTGTTATCCCCATTTTAGAGATGAGAAAGCTAAAGAACAAAGTGGGATTCACACACAGACTGTGTGGATCCAGGCACCAAACTTGTCATCGCTGTGTTAAACTGCCAAGTCACCCCCTGAGTGGAATGGCTTTCTGTCAATAATAACCATCAATAGTAACAATAACAACAGACGGTGATAACAATGCCTGTGGTTGTCGCTGAGACTGCTAGTTATCACCGAATATGGAAACTCTTTTTCTTTTATACTAATAAAGTCCTTAATTTTTAGCCAAATGGCTCCCTGTCACAAAGGGTACATTTCCCAACTCTTCTTACAAGTCTGCACAGTCAAGTGACTAAGTTCTGGCCAGTAGGATGAAATAGAAGTGGAGTAGTTTCCAGGAACTTTTTGTCTAACAGTGGCCTTGAACTTTTTGGACAGCATTTCAACCATAAGAAATACATATTATGACCAGGCACGGTGGCTCACGCCTGTAATCTCAGGACTTTGGGAGGCTGAGGCGGGCAGATCACAAGGTCAGGAGTTCAAGACCAGCCTGGTCAACATGGTGAAACCCTGTCTCTACAAAATATACAAAAATTAGCTGGGCGTGGCGGTGTGTGTCTGTAATCCCAGCTACTCAGGAGGCTGAGGCAAGAGAATCACTTGAACCCGGGAGGTGGAGTTTGCAGTAAGCTAAGATCATACCATTGCACTCCAGCCTGAGCAACAGAGCAAGACTCCATCTCAAAAGAAAGAAGAAAGGAAGGAAGGAAGGAGAGAGGGAGGGAGGGAGGGAGGGAGGGAGGGAAGGAAGGAAGGAAGGAAAGAAAGAAAGAAAGAAAGAAAGAAAGAAAGAAAGAAAGAAAGAAAGAAAGAAAGAAAGAAAGAAAGAATTACATTACATTTTTATCACTTATACAATCATATATTTCTGAAACAGAAGTTCTGTGTAGAAACATCTTTACTCGGTGGTACAGTCTGATAGCTTCTATTCTATTCCATTTCATTTATTAAAGTTACCCATCATATTGACTTGCCAACCCACTGGTAAGTCATGACCCACAATTTTAAAATCATGGCTTTACCAGACAATGTCTATGTGCTCCTCTCTCTCTTTTTTTTCTTTGTCCATTTTACCATCTGCCTCCTGAAACACAGATGCCCCATTTGGGACCATGAGCTCAAGCCATACACAAAGCAGTATCAAGATGGAAAATGCCTGGGGTTCTGCTGGGATAAAACCCCATCAGAGACCTAAATCACCTACCTGGGCTTTTACAGGACAGAAACACGAGTTTCTTCCTTATTAAAGCCACAGTTATCTGAATTTTCTGTCCCTCATGGACAAAGCTAACTCTAACTGATTGTGTAAATGAATTGTGCGTTTGTTTTGAGATTCATTTCTCTCTATTCTCCTGCTTTACCTTCTATTGCAAAGCAGCTGAGTCCTGGGTTCGGATAGTGGCTTGTGGTGATGGGAGACAAGAGGGCAGAGGGAAAAGAAATCCAGGTGTTTCTCCCTTTCCTTTCTGCCTTAGGTGCAGGTGTCTTCCCAGCAATAGCCACGTCTCCTCCATGGTCCCAGTTCCCGCTGGACATGGTTTCACCTTTTCTTGCGTCACCTCAGCTGTTGGTCTCTGTAACACCATTCCCTCCCTTTATCTCTGCAGCGTAGGGACAACAGTGGCTTCCTGATCTCTGAATTTCCTCACCGTAGCTCTTTGCTTTCAGTTCTCCCAGGCCCCACTTCACGAATTCCCTGCATTAAATTTCCTCTGGTCTAAATTTTTGGAAATAGTTGAAGTTTTCCTGTCCAGGCCCTGAATCTCAATAATACATTACACACAGCATGTTAGGTGAAATTTCTCATTTCCACCTCACCTGGCAAGGTAGGCACTATTCTCCTCCCCACTCCCTCCTTAGAAACTGAGTTCCAGAAAAGTGATATGGCCTGCTGAGGTCATGTGGTAAGTGGAGGAACGTCCATCTCCAAAGCCACTACCTGCATATCCAACTTTCAAGGAGCTCGATCCTCTTTAGAATTTTTCTAGCGTTAGAAAAGTTATCATTGTATCATGTTAGTTTGCAAAGGCCTAGACACAAAAGCTGTTCATATGACATCACTCCATGTCACCTAGGTAGGTGGTCTCCATCCTCCAAATACCTTCTGCAAGCAGGCTGATGTCCTTCAACTTCTCTCTGCCTTGGAAAAATTTTCCAGCCTTCCTCAAGGTCCCTCCCCAGTCTGGGTTAGGAGAGGGCTTTATGTTCCTTCACATCAGAGTCTCAATTATTATTCAAGGACTACATTTACTCATTCATGAAATGTTTATTGAGTGCTTAGTATGTGCCTGAAGGCTAAGGTCTGAGGCAAAGTAAATGTGAATGAGACCCAGTTATTATACTCAAAGAACTCATTGTCTAGGAGAGGAGACAGGAATATACAATAATGGAAGCATACATATAAGAATTTGGTGGTGGGGCGCGGTGGCTCACGCCTGTAATCCCAGCACTTTGGGAGGCCAAGGTGGGCGGATCATGAGGTCAGGAGTTCAGGACCAGTCTGGCCAACATGGTGAAATCCTGTCTTTACTAAAAACACAAAAAATTAGTCAAGCATGGTGGCAAATGCCTGTAATCCCAGCTATTCAGGAAGCTGAGGCAGGAGAATCACTTGAACCCGGGAGGCAGAGATTGCAGTGAGCCAAGACCACGCCACTGTACTCCAGCCTGGGCAACAGAGCGAGACTCCATCTCAAAAAAAAAAAAAAAAAAAGAAAAGGAAAGAAAGAAAGAAAAAAGAGAAAAGAAAAGAAAAAGAAAGAAATTATTCGGTGAAATCTAGCACAATAACAACATAATGGAGAAGTGGATCTTGAGCTGGTTCTTGAAGACTAAGGAGTTTGGGAAGTGAAGGGGATTCAAAGAACATTTCAGGCTAAAAGAAGCAACCTCTGCAAAGGTGCAAAGACATGAAACGTTTCATTTGTATCAAATGGGGGTCTGTAGCTTATACCTCAATATGGACTTCAGTACTTTTATATTTACCCAAATGTGTGTGTGTAAATATATATACATGTTTTTCTGCCACAGATGCATACATATTTAACGATATACATATACTTTATGCCAATGTTATGTATGCCATATGTTTGCAAGTAAATATACACAGACATTACACATACTATATGCATACTATGTATGTAAAGAGACATATATATCTTTTTCGTTTTTTCCCCCTTTTGCCATTATATTAACCTAACTCACGGAATAAAACAATAAAGACAAACAGAAGAATTAATGTACATCATCAAAGTAAGAAAATCTAATTGCGTGGACTATATCTGTTACTGCATTTACCAGACTAAGAAATATCTAAGGAAGAATGATTGAAATATAAGCCATAGACACGTAGCTTTGTACAAAGACATTTCTTCATAGGGAAAAGCCTAAATTGACCTTGACAGTTCAAGTTCCTTTCTGGAATACTAGTGAAGAATGTGTCCCATACTTGTTAACATTTAAGATGTGAATAATAAGGGATATTTTCCATGAAGGCTAGAGTCAGTTCAAATCCATGAATTTGCAAAATGACAGTCTGTCCAAAGTTCTTTTTGCTCAGAGTAGCACGACTCAGGAAGAAAAACAGAAACAACCCAATATGATGTTGCCCAGAATTCTCTATGGAGGCCTTTTGCTGATTTCCACCCACCCCTCATTTTAACCTAGCTTCCCATGCTGGTGCTAATTCAGGGAGGCTTCCCTGCTGCCTTGTGTCTAACTCAGCTCTCCAACCAGCTGAGCTGGCCTCTGGACAGATGATAGTGCAACACGGCAGTAGCTTGTGCATTATTTTATTTTTTACATATTATCTTATCTCTCCAATTAGTTTGCAAGGGGTCTAAAGACAAGCAATCTCTCATATACTCAGTCCTTTTGAAACAATTACAGTATTTCCTAAAAATACTTCCCAGTAGGTTCCCCTCCTTGGTTTTCTAGTTGTTTTTTTTTTTTCTTCTTCTTTTTAGATGGAGTTTCACACTTGTTGCCCAGGCTAGAGTGCAATGACACTATCTTGGCTCACTGCAACCTCTGCTTCCGCGGTTCAAGTGATCCCTTGCCTTGACCTCCTGAGTAGCTGGGATTACATGCACCCACCACCACGCCTGGCTAATTTTTTGTATTTTTAGTAGAGATGGGGTTTTACTGTGTTGGCCAGGCTGGTCTCAAACTCCTGACCTCAAGTCATCCACCCACCTCAGCCTCCCAAAGAACTGGGATTACAGGCATGAGCCGATGCACCTGGCTGGTTTTCCAGTTTTCTTTTGCCATTCTGGCATCAGAAAAAGGAACAAATAAATTATCTTGGGGAGCAGGAGAACATGCAGTAGGGGAAAGCCCTTTTAGACAGGAACAGAAGAAAAAGATAGTTCTTTGACACCAAGAAGTAGGGCTTTGGAGGAGAGAAGGTAAGGAAAGGAAATGAGACATATGTGTCTGGCTGTCTTCTATTGGCCTAAAACCCCAGAGGGCGAGGGTGGAAAGTCACTGGAACATAAGCAGATAGGTTTGAGGAGACACAAAGCTGTGAGACTTGTCCTTGCTTCTCTGGGAAGTAGCTCTGCGTTGATGACAGCACCACCAAGCTGTAAGGTAGAGATGGCAGAGAGGCATAGCAAGGTGGAAGATGAGTGATCTCCCTTGCTTCATAAGAAGCCCTGGTTAGCAAGGAGAGAATTCCTAGGCTTCCTGTGGACCCAGAAAAGGACCCAGAAAAAGGACCCAGAAGAGAGCCATGTCCACGATCTCCCCACTATCTTGTTGGATGAACCTGTACCAGGAATCAGAAGCTCCCTGGTTCTGCCTCTGTGGAGTTCCTAATGCCTAAAGGATGGGGAGGAAAGTCCCAAGAGGGCAGTTGAAAATGGGCCATCTGATAGAGCTGGCAGCAAGATGCCACCAGCATCGGAGACAAGAACACATGAAGACACTTGTAGCTAGAGCTATCACGGAATAGACCAGATGTTTCTTTAGCTGACAGCTGTAGCAGTGGGTGCAGGCCAGATGCCAGGGATGACAGCAGAACAGTTGCACCATGTCAGAGGCTGTGAAAGACCCAGGGGACAGGATGGGGACCAAGTACCCCTCTATCACCAGAATGATAGGTGAGTTATCCTTCAACCAGCTAACTCTGGAAGAAGAGGTAAAAAAGAATACTCCTGAGTGGTGAGTATTTACCTGAAAGACAGCAAATTTAATGGAAAAATACACTGTTTGTGTATGCATTTAAGTAAATTTTTCCTTTTGCCTTGTGGGATTAAGGCTACTGAAGAACTTTAAATTCATCAGAGATAATTTAAAAGTTATAAGTCTCTCATATACTCTGAGTTTTGGGTGCAGAATGTTTACCTTGGCTGGGGGTGGTGGCTCAAGCCTGTAATCCCAGCACTTTGGGAGGCCGATGCGGGCAGATCACCTGAGGTCAGGAGTTCAAGACCAGCCTGGCCAACATGGTGAAACCCCATCTCTACTAAAAATGCAAAAATTAGCTGGGCGTGGTGGTGGTGGGTGCCTGTAATCCCAGCTACTTGGGATGCTGAGGCAGAAGAATTGCTTGAACCCAGTAGACAGAGGTTGCAGTGAGCCAAGATCGTGTCACTACACTCCATCCTGGGCAACAGAGAGAGACTCTGTCTAAAAAAAAAAAGTTTTCCTTGGCTACATTTACTAGTAGGGCGTGGCTCAGAGAACCTCACATGTAGTAGACATCCAATAATATTTTAGTAAATGATTTGAACAGATAGAGAGGAATCCACAATTCACCTTTCCCTAGCAATTGCTAGCTGGATTATCAAATTTACTGTCTACAGCAAATGGAAGTCTCCAAGGCTTTTTAATTAGCCAAACTGTAATGTCTGAAGATAACAAATTATTGCTTACATGTATACTTGGACCTAAAAATGTACAAATTTTACATTCACTTATGCATGGATTCCATTTTGAAGGTCTGCTTTTCTTCTGCTTACTGCATTTGTCAACGACTCCCAGCTATTTCCTAAACAGATTTGGAACAGAGGGAGAAAAATTGTTTTTGCACCCTTAATGTGTTCTTTTTTTTTTTTTTTTTTTTTTGAGACGGAGTCTCGCGCTGTCGCCCGGGCTGGAGTGCAGTGGCCGGATCTCAGCTCACTGCAAGCTCCGCCTCCCGGGTTTGCGCCATTCTCCTGCCTCAGCCTCCCGAGTAGCTGGGACTACAGGTGCCCGCCACCTCGCCCGGCTAGTTTTTTGTATTTTTTAGTAGAGACGGGGTTTCACTGTGTTAGCCAAGATGGTCTCGATCTCCTGACCTCATGATCCGCCCGTCTCGGCCTCCCAAAGTGCTGGGATTACAGGCTTGAGCCACCGCGCCCGGCCTTAATGTGTTCTTAAGACATGACTCTGTCACCATCTGTCTGTCATCAACTGACCATCTTCATCTATCAACCATTCACTTATCTACACCAACAAGTCTTAAGTAGTAAGGTTAAGTAATTTTCACCATAATGCTCAGTTGTGACAAAATTATCATTGTATGCATGGCATTTTACAGTTCACAGAACTCTTCTAACATTTTATCTCTTCTAATTTTAACAGCTCCAGATCTCTCCTTAACCCACTCTTAACCAAGGCTTTGTAGTTACTATTCCACTGATAATGCCCTTGTCCAGGTGATTGGTGACCTCTATCTTGCAGCATCCAGTGGTGAATGTTCAGCCCTTATCTTACGAACTTGTTGATACCACTCAAAACACTCTCTGAGAGCAATTTCTTCACTTTGTTTGGGATCATCTACTGCTTATCTTTTCCTAATTTGGTTGCTCCTCCTCTTCTCTTATTCAGTGTCCTCTACTTTTTCTTCTCTTCTTGACCTTGAAATGTTGAAGGGCCCCACGTCTCAGTCCTTGGACTTCTCTACTTTCTAGGGTACCTTATTCCACATGATACCTTTACATATTATACCATAGGTCCTAACTTCACTTCTCTAGTTCCAGCCTCCTCAGTCTTGAATATCCAAGTCAACTTGACATTTCTACTTGGATGTTCAATAGGCATCTCAAACCTATTAGGTCCACCTTAGCCAGCCCTTCCAAATGTGTGTTTTCCTGATTACCACCTGTCTTCCTAGGCTTTGGCCTAATGACTATCTTGACTCTGCTTCTTTGATATGTCCTGACTTGGGCTTAACTGCTTGTTCTGACTGTAGCCTTTAACTGACCTTCACTTAGTGGTCTTATCCTTGCTTCACACTGCTCTGGACCTGCAGTTTTGCTTTGCCTGTTGTTTTCCAGGTTCTGCTCTTTATAGGCTTTTATTTCCTGGCAAGCCCTGCTTAGCTGCAGCTTTTCTAAACCACCCCAGCTCTTTGCCCTATATCCAAGGCTCTGGTTGCCAATGACCCTGGTGTCACTATCTACTTCACAATTTAATTTTAATGAAAACCTGGTACCTTTCAACTTTGGTTCCTTTATACTTTTCCCTTTAACAAAAGTTGTTAATCACATGATATACAGAGTACGCATTATAGGAGTATCATCAGAGACGGTTTATCAAATGTTTAATTGCATATTGCCTATTCTTGCCTTTGCCTTTAGGTGATTATAATCCAGCCTTGGCTAAAAGCTTCAGCTCTATTATCACCTCTGGTTGGTTGGTGTTAGCTGCCTACAGTTCATTTTGGGAAGGCTTTTGAGTCATTCAACTCCCCAGGAACGAATGTTGTGATCAGTTGGTAATGCTCATCATCTATGTCGTATGAGGAAATCTTGTTTTAAGTATTTCTCATCCATATATACTCTAAGATATCATTCTCTTGCCCAAACTCATTTTCTGTTCTTGTATCAATAGAAATAATTTAAGATAATTAATAATCCATTAATAATTCTGAACAATATTAATGCTTCTAGTAACTAAATAATAGTTAATGATAATTAACTTAGTAGTAGCAATAGTATTTTTAACAATTTTTCTTAGAAAATAGAGACAGGATCTTACTGTGTTGTCCAGGTTGGAGTGCAGTGGCTATTCACGGGCATGATCATAGCTCACTGCAGTCTCAAACACCTGGCTTGAAGAGAGCTTCCCACTTCAGCCTCCTGAGTAGCAGGGGCTACAGCATATGCCACCATGCCAAGCTCTAATAATTGATACAATTTCTATAATACTTCACTGTCTACCAAACAATATACCAAGAATTTTGCATATAACTCATTTAATCTTTACAGTTACCCTCGAGCATTACTATTATCTCCTTTTACATACAAGGAAACAGAGATAGAGATATGAAGCAATGGGCACAAGTTCTTTTAGTTGGTGAACGTAGAATTTGAACCAATAATTATCTGACTCCAGAGCCATGTTCTTAAAGACTCTGCTAAATTGTCAATATGACTGTTGTTTTAAAAATTTTAAGAATTTGATATATAACATACATAAAATGCCCAAATCTTAAGTATACAACCCAATGATTTTTTTAAGAGACAGGGCCTTGCTCTGTTGCCCAGACCAGAATGCAATGGCACAACTTATGGTTCACTGGAGCCTCGAACTCCTGGGCTCAAGCGATCTTCCCACCTCAGCATCCCAAGTAACTGGGACCACAGGCATGTGCCACTATGTCTAGCTTTTTTTTTTTTTTTTTTTTTTTTGGTAGAGATGGAGTTTTGCTATATTGCTCAGGCTAGTCTTGAATTCCTGGTCTCAATTACAGGCATGAGCCACCGCACCCAGCCCCAGCTCAATGAATTTTTACAAATACTGACACTCATGTAGCTACCACTCATTAAAAAATCTAGCACATTTCCAACAACCCAGAAGGCTCCTTTATCCCTCTTTCCAGTTGCTATTCATCCTTAGTAACAGCAATTATGACTTTTATCACCATGAATTAATTCTACTTGCTTTTGAACTTTACATAAATGGAATTGTACTGTCAGTAGCCTTTTGTTTCTGATTTCAGCTGCTAATCCTTATGTCCATGAGGTTCATCTGACAGAACCTCTGGTAGCTATGATGCCCACTAGACCCTGTGCCAAAGTGATTTCCAAGTGGCAGAGATTATTCTGGGCTGGCACCATCAGAGGAGTGACACAGGAGCTCAGCCTTGAGTACTGAGAAAGGTTTGGAGGGGTGAAGCAGGGCAGAACAACTGATTTGGGCAGGGGAGCCCCTCTGGCCAAAGCAGAACATAGCTACAGTTATGATTGAGGTGTGAAGAGCAGCTGAAGAGTCTGGAAATGCATTCACTTGGCCCAAGAGGTATGACTAATGATACACTGAAGGAGGCAGGTCTACTTAGTATTCCATAAAGAGCCCTTCTCCTCCAGCTATTTCAGTGATTCTAGTTTCTGGCTTTCAGAAACCAGCATTTTTTCATTACTTTTTATTTGCGGGATCGTACGGTGCTTTTTTTTGGCCAACATTTTAGTTGTATTTATCCTCTCCTTGTTTTTACACTCCAGAAAACAGTGTTTTCTAAGAAACTGCCATTATTCTGGTATCCACTAAGAAATATTCTGGTCACATCCAGCTAAGAGTGAAGCAAATATCCTCACATGCATAATCTCTGCCTGGTTTGTTTCCCTTGCACTCTTAGCCTCCTGCCTTCACAAATTTCCTCCCAGATTTATTTCTTTTTGATAGACATACACAATTGTCAACAAATGTTGTATTAAAAATGGATATCTGTATTTACCAGGAGTACCTTGGGACTAGGAGAAGCAATCAAAGGTGTTTTCAACACAATCTGCACGGAGATAACTATGATGCACACCAAGCTTGTTAGAAATCTGAAAGCAAAACAAATCAGAACAAAGAAGCTTTCCAACAGAAAGACTGACTTATACTAACAAAAACACATATTTTGAAAAATATTATATTGAGGAATAAAATATCCAAGAAATATTCTTGCATGCACTAACAGTTTAATCAATTACAGTCTCATTTATCCTAGTCTTAATATTCACAGAATGCTTAAATCAGGTCAGAGAAAGAACTGGATGGAAGTGGCCAATTCTAAATTTCTGGAGAAGGAACATTTAAGAAAAATAATAAGAATAAGTTAGAAAGAATAAAATTAACTTTTCTGAGCTTGGATATGATGTGCCACACCATGTTGTCAGCATTTTTGTGGAGGTTTTGGGCCCTGACCTCTCTTTCTTTTTTCTTTTCTTTTTTTTCAAAGCTTAGGTAGAACTTAGCATTGGGGTCTGACCTTGTTCTCAGCATTTTTACAGAGGTTTGGGGCCCTGGCTTTGCTTTTTTTTTTCCTTTTTTTTCAACGCCTAGGTAGAATTTAGCCCTGGGGCCTGAGCTTCCTGTGGGCTGTGGATATCTGCTACCTCCCTTGTGTATGTTCACCTAAGTGGTAGTATGAGGTACATATTGATGCCTCTTCTTGCCTATCTCTCCTTCTTGTTCTCTTGCCCTACCCCCTTCATCCACCTTCCCAGCCTCTGACAATAGGACCTTGGATCTTAAGCTCCTTCCCCTACAGTTTGCCTCATGCAGACCCTCTTTGCTAATCCCTTTTCCCTCCCCTGCTCTGCTCTGACTTCGCTTACCCTATGCTAGCCTCTTAGAATAAATGTGTGTATCTGGCCGGGCGCGGTGGCTCAAGCCTGTAATCCCAGCACTTTGGGAGGCCGAGGCGGGCGGATCACGAGGTCAGGAGATCGAGACCATCCTGGCTAACATGGTGAAACCCCGTCTCTACTAAAAATACAAAAAACTAGCCGGGCGTGGTGGCGGGCGCCTGTAGTCCCAGCTACTCGGAGGCTGAGGCAGGAGAATGGC